>NC_132781.1:99666630-99966720 GCF_048418805.1 Vulpes vulpes | reverse complement strand
TGCTTCAGAGAAGATGGTTAGTGCCTCGCGTGGTCTAAGAATCTCTCTAGAGAAAGGGGAATGGGAGAAAGAGAAATACTTAGTTTGATGTTTATTTTTCAAGTGTTCTTCCCTGTTCACATTTGCAAAAGTTAATAAGAGTCTGATCTCCTGATAGTAACCACAGGGACCTCTACCACTCTCTCAACATAATTTCTACTGCCTCACTCCCTGGAGTTGGACAAAATGAGGCATCTTACATGCAAAAAAAAAAAAAAAAAAAAAAAGCCAGCTTCCCTCTCTTATGCATTTAGTGTGGCAAAAATAACTCAGAACATGAACTAATTTGTAATATTTTTTTCTCCACAAAGGCTGCTCTCCATAAATCGTCAACAGGCCAATTGTCTAAGGGGCAGAAGGGCATAGACTTTTACACGGTGGGAGTCCCCTGACATTCCTCCTGCAGACTTCTTTTTCAGAGCCTGGATCCCGGAGAAACAATCAGACTGAAAGCTATTCCCATGTTTGCTCTTTTCATTAAGACTTTTCAAAGAACACTTTATTCTAATATGCATTTAGAAGAAAAGGAAAGTTAAGAATTTTTCCTCTAGGCAAATAACTCAGAAGGGGGGAAAAAAACCCCTTCAATCTGATTTATTTCACAGGGATCACTGTGGAAACAGATTTCTGGATGAAATTCCAGGATGGCTGTTAATGGTTGCCTTGAGAAAAAAATAAGTAAAAAATAAATTCAAAGACAATTATTAAATAAATCCATTACTATTTTAATAGCTATCTCCAATTTGGCTGCAATGTGGCAAGAACCTGTAAATGTATATTCGAGTTGACTGGAATTGGACAATCAACCTCCATATTTAATGCTCAACAACAATGGAGCGACTTGGTGAAGGCAGGGCTCCCCTGAGCGCAGCTCTAGAAACTCACACTCTTCTCAGTGGGTCACTCACTCAAGGAATTTTGGCATTAAAGAAACCTCAGACATCATTTCATCTTGTATGCAACTTGAACATCTTTTCCAACAGATTATTTACGCCTGAACACATTGCATCTGTTACAGGAACGGGACTCTAATCATGTAGGAAGAAGGGGATAGGAGCCTGAGAGAACTTCCAGTGTCATCACCTGGCTAAGGGTAGAGAAATGCCAGGTTATTTTCCCACCCAGACCTTCCCCACAACCATCACCATCACCATATTTTTTACTCTTATGAGTGTCCCCATGAGCCCTGGTCTCTCTGTGTTTCTTGTGGCCAGCCTAAAACAGAGGTGAGCTCTGCATGAACCTGATCATGAGCACTATTTCATCTTGTGTGAGGGCAAGTCATATTTTTTTTAATAAAACAATTTTCATGGAAGAGATTGAGGCAGGAGATGAGATATCCAAGGAATATATGCAGTTAGAATCAGCTATGCACACGGGGGAATATTTGTTAAAAGGCCTACACACAGAGGCCTTTTAACAAATCATTCATTATCCCTTTCTTTATTCCCTTAATCAAAATGCAAGCAATAACTGATGGAACGGTTACCCTTAGAACCTAAATTAGCACCAGTGACCTGGAATCTCAACCAAGATTCAGACAGCATGGTGGTTATATTGAGGGATTTTCCCAATTATCTATTGCCACTAAACATCATTCTTAGAGAAAGGATTACAAAAACCCTACTTAACTGAGTCCCTTACCAAAATATGTATTAATATTTTTCCCTTAAGAATGACATGTTTTATGTCAATCAAAACAGAAAATAATCCTAGAATTAAATGGCATTTTTTGGGCAATTTTGATACCAAATTGAGAAAAGAAAGCTTCAAAAGTGCTTTTGAAAGTGGAACCAAAGTACTAATTAAAGGAAAAATTATAGGCAAATTAAGAATATGCTTTTTCCAATGACACTGAACCTCAGTCATTTTCTCCAAGAGGACTGGAAACCCTATAATTCTCATAGAAATCTGGCAATCTCACCCATTTTCCCTCAGAAGAATAAATAAGCTATATGTTGTGGCTTGTCATTCAAAGACATATTGCTTTAAAATGGAGCTAGGCGGCGGGGGCTAGGGGTGGCACATGCCAGGATTACTCTTGAGTGTCTTCAAAAGCAAGAAATCTAAGCTACACTTCTCAATGCAGTAGTTTCATTTATTACCTTTATTTTTCATGCTTGCAAAAAGATAAAAATAACAAAGATGCCATTCTTCCTGCAATTTAGGGACAGTGTATTCTATTTCAATGGAATGCATGCACATGGACTGCCTTTATGATGATAGAGGAACAGTCTATAAGTATTTTAGCAGCCCGCTTGTAACAAGAGAAGAGTGTCACTGGACCCTGGTAAGTGGGTAAAGGTGAGCCGTCTATTCATCCAAGTGTCGCAGAACTGGAAGTATCACAGAACACAGTGTTCAGGGACCCCACTTACTCTTTACACCAACAACCATCTTGGGTATTGATCCAAGATCATTGTTCAAAATGTGAAAGATTTACTTAAAAAGATGATGAAAACTGTTCTCTTTTGGAAGTGAAGGAATGCACTAAGGATCTTCCATTACCAACACCTTCCTTCTGTAGAGAGGGAAACAGACCAGACCAGTGATGGGCAGACTTGAAACCAGAGCTTAGCAATCTATTTCCATCACCCACTACTTACTCCTCCCCTGTCCTCACCCCTGCCCCACCCTCAGCTGGGGGACACTTCCCTACCTGCACTGATTTGAGTGTGGTCTATGGCAGATGAGGAGATGAAGGGAAGAGAATGAGGGGCCCTCTCACCAACTCTTAAAACCACAGAAGTGAGATTTATTTAGTGTTTTATATAGGATGGGGCCCCAAACTTTGGGGGATAGGTTTGACATTCTGCTACTCCTCAAAGGGCCCCTTAATAAGTATCTGCATTGTCTAAATGTATCGCAGAACTTCTAGAGGTAACCAAACACATCCTCTGCTGGTAGGCTGCACAAAACAGAGACCATGGGCTCTTGGTCCCAAAGCAACATTTCTCTAAGAGAAAAGCAACTCCATGCGTTGTGCCTTCAGTGTGATCAGCCCTGAGTGAGTGGGTGCTCAGATCCAAATATTAGCCTTCATGTTTCTGCCAAAGTACAACTTGCTGTCTGCTTTTTGATGAATGTTTAAAGCAGTTCTTTTTAAAATGGACGAAACTTGGCAGGAGGTTAGCAAGTCAATTAATTGGCAGGGAGAAAGCGTAGTGCAGTTTTACACCTCATTTTAAAGAGTAATTTCAAATATAACAGGTTGTTGACATACGGTTTGCAGGGAACTGTTGGTCTGCCCAGTTTTATGAAAATCAAAATATAGGAAATCTGACCTTTCTTCCGAAATGAACTAGGAAGGGATGATCTGCCCCAGGACCCATCCCTGTTCACAGACAGTATCTTGTTTCTGTTTTTTTTTTTTTTAAATTCTGTCTCCTCTGGTGACTCACTGTTACTCTAAGTGCACTGATAATTAGCTAACTGCTAGAGAAGGGAGCTTCAGGGCAAGAGAAGAGAGCTAGAGGGTTAGCTATCACTGCCAATTACGGGGAATCAGAAAGCACACTGTCTCTTTAATTAAATGTAAGGTAATGGGAAATGCGTCTGATTTATGAAAATTCAACCTACATCCAAATTTCAAGGCTCCCTCT
The DNA here is from genome assembly GCF_048418805.1 of Vulpes vulpes. Classification (NCBI taxonomy): domain Eukaryota; kingdom Metazoa; phylum Chordata; class Mammalia; order Carnivora; family Canidae; genus Vulpes; species Vulpes vulpes. The sequence continues at coordinate 99,963,079 of NC_132781.1, read as the reverse complement.
ATTGCGACACATTAGGCAGACCATTCAGCAGCGTGAGCAGAATACTAAGTTGTTTCTAAATCAACATGTGCCAGGTAGGATGCCCAGATAAAAGGTAAAAGGAAAACAGGTCTGCTTCAACAGGCGCTTTTTCTCTCTTTAAGGCATTATCAAACATATGAAGCATTAACCACTAAAATAATTTGATTGTTTAAAAGAGCCCACTTGGCTGTAGTAGCAGTCTATCACACTTTTAAGATCAATGCAAATACTCCTTTTCTCTGAAGGGCTTCCAGGTTCTCTCATCCAGAGAGAACTCTCCTCCTCTAGATTCCTATAATGCCTACCCATATTCCTCACAGAAGATTTATTCCATCTGTCTTATACAGGCAGATATATATATATATATATATATATATATATATATATATATATATGTATATATGTCTGCCACTAGACTGGAGATCCTTGAGAACACAAACCATCTTTATTAATCTTTCTGTTCCCGTCAGCTTCGTGAATTCTTGGCTCTTAGTGGATGCTTAATGAGAATTCATTATTATATTTATGGAGAAGAGGAGAAGCATAAAGTTTAAATAACTCAATCTCCTTGTAATCAAAACTGACAAATTTCTACTCCAAACTTCTCACCTGCATTACAGCTAGTTATGTGATCACAAAAGCATCCTGGCAGGTTTTTTGTTTGATTTCTGTCATCCAGTCCTGGGGTGGAGGGGTTGCTGATGAACAGCATAATCGCATGATCGACAAAAGTAATGGTATCAGAAAAAGAGAAAAGATGAAGTATATGGACAATCAATAAAAAATGACCAGTCCTTGGGATGCCTGGGTGACTCAGTGATTGAATGTCTTCCTTTGGCTCAGGTCATGATCCTGGGGTCATGGGATCAAGTCCTGCCTGCATCAATCTCCCCACAGGGAGCCTGCTTCTCCCTCTGCCCATGTCTCTGCCCCTCTCTCTGTGTTTCTTATGAATAAATAAAATCTAAAAAAAAAAAAAATCAGTCCTTGATCCTGTTAATCATGTAGGAAATCACTTTTAGGTTAGGGTTCATTGCAAACAAACCCCTTTAGAGTTGGATACAGTGTTAATAGCGGGCTGATCTAAAATGACCCAACAGTCCAGGTAGGGTGATTGTGCCCGGAGCCAGCCCTCCTTCTCACTGTGAGCTGTGAACCCCTTGTAGCAAGAATGTAGTCATTCTTATCTGCACAATGAGGGGGAAAGGGAGTTAAGTCACCTTTCTGCTCTGAGATTCTCAGAAAGAAGAAAGGCCCCAGACAATTCAAGCTGGGACCGAGCTTGAACACCCACAGACATGGGCTGTGTCTTCATCATCATCTTCTGGATGAGGAGGCTGAGACTACTCAGAACTGAGGAGTCCCTTGGGGATTATGGTTTAAAACCAAGTGAAGGAGCATGATGTTAAAAACAAAACAAAACAATGCAATATCAATAATAAAAGTCAAACTTGAAAATTAAAAAGCAAACGGTCAGTCCTATTAAAGAGCACGTGTAGCATGACAAGCACTGAGTAATGTACAGAATTGTTGCATCACTACATTGTACCCTTGAAACGAACATAACACTATATGTTAACTACTGGAATTAAAATGAAAAAACTTAATAAAAAGATTTTTCAAAAGAAAGATCAGTCTTCACAGATCCACAGATTGAGAACGGAATTATAATGTGGTCTCCAAGGTTCTGCATAAAACAAAGTACCTTTTGCCTTTTTCCCTTTTGGATTTGTCCTTTCTCCTTCCTGTCCTCTAAAGATAACTCTGGAGTCCTTTCATTTCCTCTCTGGCTTTGCTTATTCACACTTTACTCCTGATCCCAGGCACAGACTATGTCAGTACCCCCCTCCCATTGAACTTCCTTAACCTTTTCTTAACACTCACCACAGGAGCACCTGGGTGGCTCAGCAGTTGAGCATCTGCCTTTGGCTCACGTCATGATCCCAGAGTCCTGGGGTCCAGTCCTACATCAGGGTCCCCGCAGGGAGCCTGCTTCTCCCTGCACCTGTGTCTCTGCCTCTCCCTCTATGTGTTTCATGAATAAATAAAATCTTCAAAAACAAAACAAAACAAAACAAAAATAACCCACTACTCACCACAGTTGTAATTATTTTATATTTGATTCCCCCCTTAGAGGGAGCCCATCCTGCTCACCATGGTATGTCATGCCTCACACAGTACCCAGTACAAAGTGCATACTCTGTTCAGTGAATGGAGGGAAAAGAGGAAGGAGGGAAAAGAAAAACTTTCAGAGGAATACAGGTGAGACAAAGACATTAAGATGGGAAACAGACAGGGGCGACTGGGTGGCTTAGTCTGTTAAGCATCTGCCTTCCATTCAGGTCATGATCTCAGGGTCCTGGGATCAAGTCCCACATCAGGCCCCCTGCTCAGGGGGAAGTCTGCTTCTGGCCCTCCCCTTGCTTGTGCGCATGCTCTCTCTCTCGCTCTCTCTCTCTCTCTCTGTCTCTCAAATAAATCATAAAATCTTTAAAAGAACAACAACAAAAAGATGTGAAACAGCTATGGCTGGCCGGCCAGTGTCTCTTCATCCTCCACTCTTCTGACTCTTCGAGAAAGAAGTTTTTGTTCAGTCTTAAGATAAAGACAAGAGCTTAAGGAAGAGAGCTAAGGGGAAGGCTGACTATGGAGCAGTGTGTCTTATGGGGTTAAGGTGCATGTGCTAATATGAAGGTCATGGTGTTATCAGTTACAAAAGATGTTTTAAATATTTTCTGAAAGACCCCAGTCACATGTAGTGGTTTCACCAGGATGACAGTTATTTGACCCAAACACAGTGTACATGGATCTGAGACTCTGTATAGGACCAACTGCAGCATTACTTATGGGTGAAGACATGAAGTCTTCATGTCCAAATAAATTACGAAGGCCATGGCAAATGTCTTTGTATTAAATTATCAAGACCAACACAGTAGTAAGTCCAGATTAAAATAACTTCAGAAAAACTCTGGTGATATGTGTCCTGTCAGACAGCTGCTTTTCCTGTTCTTTACAGATCCCCCACGTTGCTTTCATCCTACGAGTCCTGTCCCAGCTCTCCTGTGAAATAAACTTCTGAAGGAAGAGAAGTAAACATGTCATCGCCCACAGTTCAGTGATCTTCTGGAATGTTCTGTGCCACTCCTTTCATGTGTGTGCTTTTCTCTTTTTCTTCCTCCTCTTTCTCCTTTTCCTTCTCCTCTTCCCCTTCTCCCCTCCTCCTGCTTTTGGTCCCCCTCCCCCTCGCCCCCCCTTCTTCTTCTTTGAACTCTAAAACTGGTGTTACTAGTTCAACACACTAACACAGACCTCAACTTTCATCTCCTTCACAACTGTGTCAACCTGATAAAATGTGAACCTTTTGTTTCTTCTTGACTATTCCTTTCCAAAATTACCATTTGGGTTTGTGTTGATTAGCAGGGAATTCCACAAGGCATCTTTTTCTTGGCCCTCTCTAGGACTCAGAAATATAACAAAATAAGGAGAGACCAAATTTCAAGCACTCGAACACAGTCGTGACCGTTCCTGTGTGTGTTGTACCTGGCCCACTCACCTCAGAGCAAAGAAAGAAAAATCACTCTATACCTGCCATATGGATTTGAGGTGTGTGATTGGGAGTGCCTCTAGCACTAAATCTGTAATTACCCTACAAAATTTTAAATAGTACTCTTCGCAAACCTACTATTCAGTGGACAAAAAAAAAAAAGGAAATATTTTCATAATAAAAATGTTAGAGGCTCCACCCAGACGTGTAAACATAAGGTCATTCAATTAGGTAAGACCAGTCAGCAACTCCAATCTCAGAAAAAAACAGCCTCTCAAAACTAAAAAAACTAAATGCTTAGTGGTTAGTCTCACAACCACACATGGCAAACAAAAGACTAGCCACCTTTGGCTAGAAGACAAGGGACTGAGAGGTTAAAATGCCTTATCAGAGTCAAGACGAGTCAGGGATGGTGGAAGTGGCATGACACTGGCCTTCAAGAACCCAGAATCCCTCCTCTATGAAACTGAAGCCACCATCCAGACTCTCCCCAAGGGACAGAAACCCAGACAGGAGGCGACGCAGTGGCCTGATGTGGCAAGCGTGTCCCACAAGAACTAAGCACGCTGGAATGACCCAAACCTTTTTTCAAGCCTTCACTCCCCATTCACATGGACTAACACTTTGCACATTTTTTCTTCTTTTTAAGATTTTATTTATTTATTTCTGTGAGAGACAGAGCGCACACACAAGCAGGGGGAGTGGTAGGCAGAGGGAGAGGCAGGCTACTTGCTGAGCAGGGAGCCCAAGGCAGGGCTCGGTCCCAGGCCCCCAGGATCATAACCGGAGCGGAAGGCAGACACTTAAGTGACTAAGCCACCGGGTGCCAGCATTTTGCACATTTTCAAGTCTCAACTTCCTTCATATGGACTCTTCCCTCATGGCCACCGACAAACAGGAGTAGCAGTGAATACATTATAAAGGAGGCACAGTGGGAAAATTTATAAATAGATTCTCATCTCTTGTGAGTATTTATACAGACAGAGAGAAAGGGAGGAAGGAGACAGGGAAAGAGGGAGGGAGGCTTTGGGTGAAGCCCTGACACACCCAACATGCGCACACATGTATCATATTTGTCTGGGACAGAGAAGCAGGTAGACCAGAATGGGTGACCTCGGCAGAATGATGTGTCAAGACACAGACAGAAGAGTCTTCCTATGGAGAGCACTATGTATGTGGGTAGGTCTTTGCCCTGGTCCCCAACACAGATATTACTCTAGAGTTCTCTAGCAGCTCTTTAGTGTTTGATCTGTAAGGAAACCCCAGAAAGAGCTCCCACTTCCCTAGCCCCTTAAATTAGGGCTCCCTTGAATATTTGCTCTTAACCATCCAGTCTCTACAACAGCAACAACCTACCTACCTCATTGGTAACAGAGGCCGAAGTTTTGTCACAACTTGGTCAACTAGTATTTAGTCTCAAGGTCTTTTTCTCTATGTGTGGCTCATTGTGTGGCTCTCTGCACAGTGAAATAATGTCAGGACCCTCTTCAGGGCAACCCTTTCTGTACTTCCAGAAAACAAACCCATCACAGTCAGCCTTCTCTTCAGTATCATACCATTTCTTCCATTCTCCCATCACTCTAGTGTTTGTCGCCTCTTCTTCCCTGGATCCTCCGTGGTAAGGAGAATGGAACTGAAGACAGTGACCAAGGTCCAGTACGTTGTAATGAGACTTGTATGTTGATTTTCCCCCCATACACACACAAGAGTTGGGAAGTTGGGAACTTTATTCTCCCATGAAACTGGATCCCCTTGTGTGTCAAAAACTGGATTCTCAAAGGTCAAACCATTCTATCTACTATCTTGGTTCAGTTGCCAAAAGGAGCTCAGGTCTTTAAATTTAAATTTTTTCCCATGGCTTAGCTCAGGCAAACATCCTTTCTATGCAATATGCATGGCAGCAGAACCCACAACTCCTCCCGGCCACCAACTGTCCCTGAGTCTATCCTCAGGGTCTTGGTTACAGTAACCAGGCTGCCACTGCAGCCCAACCTCCACACAACAGCTCCAGCCATCCCTACTCATGGGCAGCCTGTGACTCCTCCCCAGGACCTCTCACAGACCACTAGGGAAATTTCTTCTTCTCACCCCATCGTATATCCCCAGGAAGGCCCTCACTCGGAACACAGCCTCTCCACCCACAGCACAGGGGAAAGAATCCCCTCTCGGGCCATCGCGGCCTGGGAGAGAAGTGCTCACTGGGCCCAGAAACAGAATTAGAACCCAGAACCCATTTCCACTGAAACAACAGAAAATCAGAGCACAGAAGGTCAGCAAAATTCCAAATTAAATGAACTTCTGTAGGACTATTTAGAAGGCACACTCCATAGCACGAGCTTAGAAGATTAATTCTTATCGCCATAAACAGTCATTTGCAGAAGGGCATACGTACAATGGCAAAGAAGTATTGATACCACCTATTCTGGGGCCCTCAGAACACCCATTTGGAACTGACATTAAATGATTACTTCATATGACCTGTCACTCTCTTTTCTGAAGGGGCATATTGACCCCCTTCTCCCTAATACTCTAAATCTATCATTACCTCATCGTTCCTCATGATAGTCCTGCAAACAACGTAAAGGGTGGACATCTCTATTCATAGACAGAACACGTGAGGCAGGGTATATGACATTCCAGTATTTAACAATTTCAGTGGAGTCTAGATGAAAGGAAATAGTCTAGATTAAACAGTTAGTGGACTATTCTATATCTCAAAAATGTTTTAAAAATTAAATATGTGGGAAGCCTGGGTGGCTCAGTGGTTGGGCATCTGCCTTTGGCTCAGGGCGTGATCCTGGGGACCCAGGATCGAGTCCCGCATCAGGCTCCCTGCATGGAGCCTGCTTCTCCCTCTGCCTGTGTCTCTGCCTCTCTCTCTGTGTCTCTCATGAATAAATAAATAAAATCTTTTAAAAAAATTAAATATGCTTGTGTCTTTCTTGTGTGTGCGGACTACGTGAGTCAAGTGTCAATCATGGCACGAATGAATATTACTAGAACTAACAAGTACTTTGTTTTTCGTGATGTCTTTCCTAGTTACAGGCTCCCTGACTAGTCTGAGGGAGCCTTTCTGAGGAACCTGTATGCAAACATGCTGCCTAAAATGTAACTGCTCTTTTATGCATCTCCTTCCTTCAGAGGATCTGAAGAATCCTTCAGAGAGTCGACTCTCATCTTCATTTTTGCAGCTAGCGCAGCACACACATGGAAGCCAGGCCTATGGTCCCACAACATGAGTACTTTGATTTAAATGTCTTTAGGCTCTCACAGCCAATAAGATCTTAATGTTTCTGTTTTCTTTACAGGGTGAGAAAAACAAACCCAACGAAGGCCCCTCAGTTTCCTACAGGGGACAGATCTGCAGGCCGAATCTTAAAGCCATGGGAAAATCCTGATTTTAGACACCTGAGCCTTTCTGAGCAACTGAGCCAAAACACAGACAGAATGGTTCAGAGTTTCAGAATCCAGTTTCACAGGAGAAAGAATCTCAACCTTGGGGTGTGAGTGTGTGTGTGTGTACGTGAGTTGGGGGTTGGGCCTGGAAGCAGGGAAGCAAGTGGAGGTTTGTCTGCTTTTCCTCTCATGCTCTTACTCCTCTCATGTTGAAGGGAGTGGGAAGCACTGAGAATGTTCTGCTTTAGGCCTGGAAATGACCCCTCCACGGGGCTGCTGGAGGTGGAACCCCAGCAAGTGGGGGGCCATGGCCAGACTCCCTTGTGAGGCTACCATCTTCAGGGGTGCTCAGACTCCTGGAAGAAGGGAACGAGGCTAACAGTTCAGCTCCAAGACTCCAGGACTTTCCAGGAGGGATCCCCAAGTAGGGCTCATTTTTAGCACTAAGCAGTTTGACCAAATTCCTATTAGGGTAATTCCAAGTGATTTGGCAAGCGTACTTGCAGTTAAGAAAGCCTATGTGGAACAGCCAAAGTTTAATTTGTGAACAACAACAGCAAAAAAAAAGCTGCACTCTTATTTCCCACTGAAAGAAAGCTCGCAAACACACACAAAGGGACGACTCACACAGACGGACCCCTCTATTTTTAAAAGATACCAGCATCCCTCACCAAGTAGGGTGCCTTGATTACTGACTTTAGCTGGAAATCTTGGTGCAACTGAACAGGGCAGAGGGAGCTTAACTTCCCTCCATCTGCCTCTGCTAGAATCAGACAGTGGTTCATCTTTGAAGAGCTGCCCCTGAGCCCTGGGCTTTGAGGGGAAACAGCTTGCTGGAAAAAGCGATCACCTTCGTGATGACACAGCGCTGATGGGCATCTACAGGCTCATTAAAATGTAAAACCCTGGATGACAGGAAATGCTTCTGAGCATTGTTTGCAACTGGAGCTGGCTCCAATAATAGTCTCCCTCATGCCTGACTTCGACAGACTGTATTTCAAGTCACAGGTCCCCACCGTCAGTCTGGATCTTTCCCAAATTTGCTTTTTCTCATCCAGCTTTTGCTTAGTACAACTGTTAACTCCAGCTTTTCAAAGCCAGGTCAGGATTTGAAAGATCTTGTCCATTGTGTGTATGGGTGTTTGTGTGTGTCTCTGCATTTGGGGTTTGGATGACACAATAAATAATCGGGTCTAACGTTCTCCTTTTTACCTATACATCACTTTTCTTTCCCTCTCCCGAATCTGTCTGGCATACAGCACTTGTCAGAGGTAGCTCTTGTCACTGGAGGTTTTCACGGGTGACATCTGGGCAATGGGAGACATGCTGCCTGGGAGGGACACCACTCAGCTTCTCCAGGCTACCTGGCGCTGTCCACTGTAGGAAGAGCAAGAAGACCGGTCAGGAGCCCAGGCCGGGCGTGTCGGAGAGCAGGGTCCTGGGACGCAGGGAAGCTGTGGGGGCACGTGCCCAAGCTACATGCAACCCCGAGATTATCCTGCCTTATCCACATCCTTCTGCCCTTCCCCCAAAAGAAGCATGAGCCAGCAGTGGGGAGGCTATGCTCAGGAAGACTGACGTGGCCCTGAATAAGTCCCCTACATTTTCTGGCCTTAGTGTCCTCATGTCCCATTTGAGGATGGCTGGATATTCCCTGAGGCTCCTGGGTTCTCTGATTCTGAGTTAGATTTTGATCTTGAGTGAGGTTTGATTCACAGTTCAAGACTAGGAAGATTAACCAAGATTCACCAGGGGATAGGGTCTTGGGAATGTGTGAGGGCCTCACGGATCCAGTCCAGGGTCTGACCGGCTCAGGGGAACTCTGGGTGTGGCTGAGGGCGCTCCCCACTCCATGCCACACTGTCCTCCCTAAGAACGAGCTCAGCACTGCTTGCCAGTCACTTCTCTAATAAAGGAGATCTTCTTTTCGGCTTCCTCCTAGACCCAAGTTTCAAGAAGCCACTAGAAAACAAAGTAGAAGGGTGCCTAGGTGGTGGCTCAGTCGGTTAAGTGTTTGCCTTTGGCTCAGGTCATGATCTCGGGGTCCTGGAATCGAGCCCCCATGTTGGCTCTCTGTGCAGCCGAGAGTCTGCTTCTCCCTCTCCCTCTGCCCCTCCCCCTCATGCTCTCTCTCCTCTCTCTCTCTCAACTAAATAAATAAGATCTTAAAAAAAGAAAGGGAAACAACCCAGGTATAACTTGAAGGAGCCTCTCCAAAATGGAATGTTCTTACCCTCTCTCTTCTGGGAAGGACAGAATTAAACTCTCCACGTGGAGATCGTTACCCTGTCCTTCTTTATCATGCCACCAACACCGTGACTGTGCCTTTCCTCACCTTCCTCCACTCACAGCTCCTTTGAAAGAAGGTTTTTGCTGACCACCTCGATTAAATACCCTGCTATGTGCCCAGACTCCTCTGCTCTGCCCAGTCCAAACGTTACAGTCCTTGGTCCCTAGGCTTTTGCCCTTCCTGCTAATGACCAGCATCTGCTTTCTCCAGCCTATGAGCTGGTGTGTCTCATTCTGCAGTTATTTGCTATGGACCCAAACCTTGACCTGCAGCCTTCCTGCTGCCAGCTCAGTATCACCCAAACTCAAAAAAGTCTGAACGAAACACGCCAGGCCACTGAATCAACGCCCAAGACTGAGAAAGCAGAAGTAGTCTGAACCAAAATGTTCCAAGGCTCACACACAAAACACACACACACACACACACACACACACACACACACACACACACAAATCCTCATATTGCCAATCATTTCTATTAAAATTTAAAACGCAGGCTTTGTGCAATCACAGCCAGTTCAGTTCCATCAGGAAGATTCATTTTTCCCCTCCCTTTTATTCCTACATCAAACTCCATCACTGGGATACATTTCCAAAGGTTTCTTTTTAGAACATCTTAATTCTGGCAGCAGGACATCAGGTATATGACATAACAGATCCGATACAAAGACTCATCAAATGAATGTCCTGTCATAGAGCTTTTCATTTTTGAAGCCTCTCTCTCTTTCTTTTTTTCTTGTAATGGGCTCCAGCCAACATCCCTGTGCTCCTGCCACTGCATGAGAGTGTCTTCCTCCCAGGAAGAAAGCTGGTGAAACTCCCAAGCCCCAGGAAGAATGGAGCTGTCTCCTGGTAAAGCTCTGCGGGCTCCCGGGCAGATCCCCGCAGTCTGAGGAGGAACTAAAGCCAGGAAGGAACAGGACGGGACATGCCAAACCTCCTCCATGCTTGGAAGGGATGATCCAGACCAGTTCAGGAGTGGCCGTGCGTGTTCTAAGAGACTCCTAGCCAGAGTGTGAAGGGGAAGGCAGGAGGGAAAGGCAGCTTTTTCGGTTTCTGACAAGATTCTTAAACTGGGAAGCACTTGGTTTGCTAATCTTTGTGCCTTCTCCACATCAGAATCCCCTAGATTCATGACTTGAGAGCCCGGCACTATAGATGGTTTACACCTTACCTAGAGACCTTCTGTATATAATCAAAGAACAATGCTTCCCGCCTTTGTCCAGAAAATGAAGAGGTCTTTCGGAGTAAAGAAAAGTAATTTAATTATCATTAAACAACGTTTAACTGCTGTGGCCAATCATCCCCTGCACTGAAGCATAATTTAACTTAAAAGAAACCACAGTGGACCAACCCCCCCCCCAACCCCAGCCCTCTCTGGCCCTCACTTGGCAATAAATGGCCAGGAGCTGCTAGGTCCAGGTGGCCAGGGACACACTACAGAGCAGAGAGACCTCAGGGAGGAACGGCAATCCCCAGGATCGTGCCACTTCTGTACCTTGCTCCTCTCTGCTACGCTGCAGAGCCCCCGACAGCAGAAACTCAGGACTCCGCCTTCCTCTCTTGGTCTTTCTATGGGAGGGCACTGAGATGGCTCCATGTCCAGAGGGGCAGGTAGACAACAGCAGTCACCTGCTCGACCCCCAGGTGCAGAGTCCTCTCTCCTCCATGCTCAGCCTGCCTTCAGCTGTGCCCATCCTTCCCAGAAGCTGGCCTGACGCACCCAAAGGACAGAGGCCCAGGATTTGCAGTGTGATTCATGGATAGAAAATACCGGTTTTTCACTGCTACGCAAATGCAGCCTGGGTGGGGTTTAGGCAAATCCGGATGTGGACGCTGCAAAGGAGGGTGAGAATGCTCTTTTCCACGTATCTCACTTGGCTAACTGGGCTCGGCCCTCGCACCTCTCATTAAAGAAAACTTGAGTCGCACTGCGTGAGAAGGGGCCCGCGCACATTTGGGCAGCTCATGTCCACGCGCCCCTGCAGATTAAAGAGAGACTGCCCTTTGCTCAGTTCATATCAAAACTTATTTCTCACATCATGAGGCGAAGGCCAAACTGCCAGCCGTCTCAACACCAGTGTTTGGTCAATTCGCTGCATCCTGAAAAGTGCAGTCATGGTGAATGCATAGCTGCCTCACAACCCACCAGGCCAGAGTTCTAGAGCAGAAGAAAGGGGTGGAGGTAGGGCTATGATAGCCAAATGCTTGAGAACCACCCAGAGAACATGCCTCCAATTTCCTGATGGCATATCTTGAGTCACCTATGCCACCGGACTGCACTCTGAAGGCAGCACACTCTAGAGAATGTGTGCTGGTATACAAGGGTCACCCCGGCACTGGGAGTCAGACACCAGGACCACAGACCCACCCTGCGATCATAAGCCTTGACACTGATCCAAAGCACATCTCTTCTCTGAGGCTCAGTTTCTCCATCTGTAAAATGAGGGAGGTGAATGCTATCCTCTGATCTTGCCAACATGGCCAAAATGTTTGCAAGCCGGCCCACAATGAGCAGTGCCCTGTATTAAAGGTGCTGGTGGGACCCGCGCCCTGTACGCTCCACTGTCAGCCAACATCAGCTGGGTGTGATCAGAAGGCCCGGCCTGAGCATGGTGGGGGGGGAGGGGCTTCCAGTGAGTTCCCTTTGTGAACTGGTGGATTCATCTGCTGCCAAAACCTGACCTCAAATCAACGACCCCAAAACGAAGAACACTGGGTTGGGCTGGAAAACAAATTAACAATTTCTTTTTGTGAGTTGTGGAGCAGATGAAAAGGCAAAGGTTACATGGATCCCAATGCCATTGGGAAAACCCCAACTCAGAGACACAGGACATGTGTGTCCCATTTCAGATACTGTGGCATCGACGTATGTCCTTTTTTTGTGGTCAAGATGAAACATCCTAGTGGATACTCTGTAAACGTGAGACCTAATGAAAGTGTGAACAATTAGGAAAAAACAAAGAACAAAAACACCAACATTTGGCCTTTGGGTTAATGACAAGAACAATGGGTTTTTCTGGACCCCAGGAATGGGACCCCTGGTAAGCAAGTCACAGATTCTCAGGATTCTGTAAACTGCCTGTTCTGGAGGTTTCCACAGTGACCATCAAGCCCTGGAGTGCCCAAGGACACTTTAGGGACTGGCTTAGTTAAAAGCCTCTGCTCCGCCTGCCACAAAGGGGCTTCTGTGTAAAACAATGTTTGAACAAAAGCTAAAAATATTCTAAAATGTTCTAAAACTCACATACTGAGAATAAAATCCAGATTCCTTTTAGTGGCTTCCCTAGCCTGTAGCCACCTCTCACCAGACAAGCCCCTTCCTGCCCTGGACTCCCTGCACTTAACTACTCCTCTTCCTGAGAAAAATGTTGCCTGTGCTTTGCCTGGCTGTTTGGGAGACTGGCTGCCTCTCACAAAATCCTCTTTATCGCCCACGTGCCACTTCTCTGGATCTGAAGCCATCTGTACACCGGTTTTCTCCTGGCTCCCCCCACTAGCGTCCGAGCTCTGCGGGGGCAGTGGCCTCGTCAGTATGGCCCAGGGCTCCATCCCCGGTGCCTCGGCAGGACCTGTCCAAACCAGACTCTCAGTGCTCAGTGGTGAATGACAGTTGGTTCTCTAAATCCAGTGATCACATGTAGCTGTACAACCTTTATGCTAACTGAAATTACCTTGTGCTCACACTTGATTCAAAAAGCACTTTCACGGAGGGGGGAATCCCAGGGTGGCTCAGCGGTTTAGCGCCTGCCTTTGTCCCGGGGTGTGATCCTGGTGACCCGAAATCGAGTCCCACACCAGGCTCCCTGCATGGAGCCTGCTTCTCCCTCTGCCTGTGTCTCTGCCTCTCTCTCTCTCTCTCTCTCTCTCTCTCTCTCTTTCATGAATGAATAAATAAATAAATCTTAAAAAAAAAAAGCACTTTCACATACTTAATATTCAAGGCTCCCCTCTGAGGCCTTTTCGTGGGTTGGTGGCAAGTCACTGGCTCTGAACCTGTTTGCCTTGAAGTAACTGAGTAAGCCTGGACTGGTCAACTCCTAGCTTTCGATTGCTTCTCCATAAAACTAAGGTGTTTTCTGCAGTTCTGAGGCCCGTCCCACCCTGAACAACCATGAACATTTAAGACCCTGATTGGAAGACCCTGATCCTTGCTCATGAAATGTTTTTATTGAGATGTTTCCATGATAGCTGCTTCCATGTATTGAGAACACTAAGCCAGACAGTGGGTTAAGTACTTCTCTTATTCTGTCCTGGATCTGTAAACTACCTGCTGCAGAAATGGAAGACTCCTTCGACTGAGTGACTTGCCCAAGACCACGTAAATAGTAAGTGGTAGAACCAGTTCTGGAACTTTAGTCTGTCCAACAACAAAAGCCAGATGGCTCCCACCACACCACCGTGCCTCATGAAGCAGGCCTACAAACACGGCAGGGCTAGCTACCACAGGAGTTAGGCGGGTAAGGGAGACAGGTGTGGAGAGAGAGTGGGGGAGGTGGGGGGAACCTGAGAACCAGAACCCCGCCATCTTAATGGGGCAGCTGCTACTTAGCTCTCATACAACTTTTAACAAATAAACTGGAGTCCAGTGTTTCTTGATCATCTGATTTTTTTTCCCCCTCAAAATGTGAGATATTTGATTTTTTCTGTGAAAGTTCCCAATTCTACAAAGTTCTGGTGGCTTATCAAGATTTGCAGAAGCCATGATGCAGGCCTCTTTAGAGAGCAGAGGCCCAGGTCTGGCGCCTCTGACCTATACTTTACTCTGGCCCGCACAAGGAACTACCTGTGAAAAGTTGCCCAATTTGTCCCTTCAATTCTCGTAAGAACTTTTGCAATCACACAGAAAAAAATATTGGCAATGGGAGTGTAGTGTGTTTGGGGGTTATTATGCAAAATGTGTGAGCAAGAGCCATTTTGTGAAGCATTTTCTATGAATCACAAAGTATTCTTTTTTTTTTTTTTTTTTTACAAAGTATTCTTTCTCTGGGGTGAATTCTAAAGGTCTGCTCCCAGAGCACACTGAGGGAAGAGATTTGATCAACGCATGCAGCTTTCTTCCTCTGATGCTGGGAAGAAGGTTGCTTAATAAATGCGTTCCTGACAACTTAGCTCCAGGCTTGACTTAAGAGGTATGGCTCACAAGGAGCAAACCGACTGCTATTCCTACCTCCTCGGCGTCTTCGAGTCCACCCTTTGGGGTAACACTGAAATGGCAAAAAAACAAAACAAAAAAAGGCGGGGGGTGGGAGAGGAGATACATATGAGGACTTCAGGCAATAGAAGTAAGAAGTAAATCACTCTCTGCATGATGATGTTGTTTGGAAATCCACCCTCATAAAATGAACAACAGTTTTCACAGTGAACACCTCAGGGATCCCAGGAAAATGCTGTTGGGCCTGAATCACAACTGATCTGCTGCCTGAAGAACCAAGTCTCTAGACTCTTCTGAGACTTATTTCTAGGCATGCTGTCCTAAGGGATTTCTGGAGGGTGATATGAGATAATTTGTGTGAAAGTTTCCAGCCTACAGTAAGTAATCACACTTGTGGGCATTCTAGTTCTTATCTGTGGTGGTCTGAGTGCATCCAGAGAAATTGCTTATTGCCTTGTGTCGACAGCATACCTGACCACATTTGAGATTTGGAGGTACCATGACTGTCTTAAAAAAACACTGGTATTAAATATTTGGAAGAAGGAAATCTTGTATTTACTCCATGATATAGGAAGTTTGGTCCATTTTTCTAATGATATAAAAAAAAGTTCAATTAGCTTTAAAAGTGACATGCCACCACCTGGACACTATAATAATTATATTACCTATATGAAATTGGGTAGAAGAAAAAAAAGAAATTGCTTAAATCACAGCTTTCCTTGCTTTCCACATCACAACCATGATCCTACCCTTTTTTTCCCCAACATAGTTATTTCTCTCTTTTTTTTAGGTTAACCAACTAATGTCAGGTGTTTGTTTATTCACAAAATACCATATTAAGAGGCATTTGTTTTATGTTGGTTCCCTTTTGCAAACATTTGCAGTTAGCTACAGAACTGAGATTTATCTCATGAAGTAAAAAAAAAAAGTGAAGTTTCAAAAGCAGCTTTCGAGAGGGAGATATGAAGAAAAATCTAATTACCAAAGATATCTACCGATTTGCACAAAAGGAACACATAATTCTACCACACTTGTGGCTTAAATGCATTATGTGCATCTGAATTAAAAAGGATTTAGAGTTTAAAATAATGTCTAAAGCTTCCTCAGTGATTTGAGAGTATAAAAAGTGTCATTTCTTTTCTTCCAAAAGGTATCCTGTGACAGTATGTCTTCTTGTCTTCTATTCTTGTCTGGCTGTAAAAGAAGTCTTTACAATTCTACATGTTCTGTAGATTTTTCACTTACGAAACTGAATTATAGTTCTATAGTTACAGACTTAGCATGAAAGCTGAAGTACCTTTTATCCAAAACTGATCTCCGGCAAACTTGGCTAGAGGTGAGGTTTAAAGTACACTCATGTGAACTTGAAGTGAACGTTTTAGACAATGGGTCTGAGGATGGCCTGACCTAGGAGGGTGAATTTACTGCTTTTGTTGACAAGTTCAGAGGTGCCTGGCTGGCTCAGTTGGAACAGCATGCGACTTGATTCTTGACCTCGGGGTTTTGAGTTCAAGCCCCATGTTGGGTATAGAGATTATTTAAATAAATTAATTTTTTTTTTAAAAGAAAAGTTCAGGCAACTTAAGTGTATTTAATCCAAATATAGCTGGTGTTCAAAACCAAAACAACATTTATTTAGAAAGGTGGGATTCGGGACACCTGGGTGGCTCAGCGGTTTAGTGCCTGCCTTTGGCCCAGGGCATGATCCTGGAGTCCCAGGATCCAGTCCCACGTCAGGCTCCCTGCATGGAGCCTGCTTCTCCCTCTACCTGTGTCTCTGCCTCTCTCTCTCTCTCTCTTTTATTAATAAATAAATAAAATCTTTAAAAAAAAAAAAGAAAGGTGGGATTCTAACTGAAATACATTCATTGAGGGAAGATTCTGCTAGAAATGACACCTTCAGAAATGACTGTTCTTATAAAAAAGAAGAAAAAAGGAATCACTTCCTTCTTCAAGGGACAACTACATCAAAAAACAAATGTGCTTCTGGGCTGGTGTGTGGGATAGAAAAAGTCACTTTTTCAGACTACCTGAAAACTTACAGCTGCCTCTAGAAGAACACAGGCTGTGCTAGAGTACCCGCTTTTGTTGTAAACTAGTTTTTAAATTGTAAAGTATTATATGCATATGATACAAATATAAATAGTAGAGAGGTCCAGAAGTTAAAAATAGAAGTTTCTCAGGGTGCCTGGGTGGCTCAGTCAGTTAAGTGATTAAGCGGTTAAGCAGTTACACATCCGACTCTGCTTCTCTTCCTCTTTCTCTCTCCCTCTGCCCCTCCCCCTGCTCTTGCAGATGGGCTCAATAAATAAATAAATAAATAAATAAATAAATAAATAAATAAATCTCCCCCTCCACACACACTAGCTCCTCTCTCTAATTTATTAGGCATCATTTAGAAACTTTTCATGTATAGATAAATACACAGAAAATGGATATGCTTTTTCCACACAAGTAGAATCCAGCCTTTTCTTTTTTTTTTTTTTTGAATCCAGCCTTTTTAAAATAAAAGGGATCA
Source organism: Vulpes vulpes (assembly GCF_048418805.1). Taxonomy (NCBI): domain Eukaryota; kingdom Metazoa; phylum Chordata; class Mammalia; order Carnivora; family Canidae; genus Vulpes; species Vulpes vulpes. Next base: position 99,946,156 of record NC_132781.1, on the reverse strand, counting down.
TGCTACCTATACTACTCTGTAAACTGTCCTGCTTATTTTACATAACTTGGTAATGGGTTTATATTTGCACATAGGATCTATTTCATATATCATTGTAAGTGCAATGAGTTATAGTATCTGTATGTATCATAACATACTCTCAAATATCCCTAGTGACAGAATAAATTGGTGAGTCTTTTTGAGAGAAAATTAGACAATACCTTTCAATGCTAGTAATCCTAGCAAACTAGCAGTAGTAAATTAGTAATTTGACAGGTAGGAATTTGTTCTTCATATTTGCTGACACGTGCACAGATACAGAAAGGTCACTGCAGCATTGTTCATCAAAGGGGGAGAGAAAATAAGCAACTGAAACAGCAATTTAAAAGGGTCAAGTTAACATATTATGGGGCCACTATCATTGCTCTGAAGAAAGAAGAGTTTTAAATCAGAGTTTGTGCTCTTCTCATCGCAAACACGAGATACACAGACATACACAGAATGAATTGAAAATTGTCCTTTACGAGGCAGTTGGCCAGAGTTGCTTCTTCTGCAGCCTTAAAACTTGCCCTGAAAAGGGATTCGAATAAAATTACAATCAAAAGTGAAGGCGGCCCATGCAACCTATCTTTGTGCAAAATTCAAGCAGATGATTCAAAAAAAAAAACCAAACTGTCCCTCTGGAACGAACAGTAGGCTGAAAGATGGTGGTGGCATATGTACCTTACTAACAACGGCTGCGCAAACATGATCTGACTTCCAAGTGTCATTGTGAAGGGTGTTTACAAAGGTTCTTAATATCGAAGACTGAAAATGACCCGGGGTCCAGCCGAAAATCTGTTTTCTTAGCCATTCCAAAAATATGTGGGACAGCAGCCTGCTTTGCTTGAGTGGCAAGAAGTAAGACAAAGAAGGCCCTTTCTGGAAAGTTTGCAGCGCCATGTGACGGATCAGCAACATCTCATGCATGAGGGCTGTGCTCTGGCATGTACCATCTGAGGAGAGCACAGAGCAAGGCAAACAGGCAGGCAAGATCCATGGCTCTGAGGACAGTCCTACTCTTGGGCCTATGAGGGCAACATGAGCATGTGCATTTATGAATCCTAGTGAAGCCAATGGTGGGAAACAGTATTTTCACTTCCATTGCTTAATCATGACCAAGCAGACAAGAGTAGAGGAGTACCAGGCAAAGGCACACAGGGGTATGAAGTAAGACCACATTACAGAGTCCTAGGGCTGGAAAGGCCACAAAGCTAACCACCCACCTTCACTTTGGACTGACTGTCCTCACATCCTCACAAAAAATTATCTTTGCACCCCTTACTGTATGATCTCTAGAGAAGAAATTCTCTAAGTGTATAATATTTCACAATTGCTCTTTTCATACAGATAAGTAATTCAAAATTCTTTCTGCTACCTGTAAGTTTATTGTCTGCAAGCGAAAGCAGCAGAGCTCTGTGTCATTAGGATAGCGTTCATCCCAGTCTCCACTCTTTGTCCCTCCCTCCCTGGTCCTTCCCCCATCTAAGGCTGCCCTGCATTCCACAGGTACCATGGCCTCTGGTTGTCCTGATGCCACACAACTGTCACCACAAACCAAGAATTAATTTTGGTTTTATAGGAGATGGCAGATTTAGTAACCTCAGACTCCCTCCACCCCCAACAAAAACAAAAGCAAAAGCAAAATCCTTCTCCCAGAAGGTGATCGATATTAGAATGATCTTGGAGGGAATTCCACTCTGAAATACGAAATGGCCAAAATTCATAGCAGAATCCAGCCGTGCTGCTTCACAACTCATAATAAAAACAGATCCTGGACAGATGGCAGCTATACTTGCGGTGTGCGCAGCATAACATATAGAGGTGTCCAACCCCTAGGCTGTGCACCTGAAACTAAAGTAACATTGTGTTCAATATATAGTATCAACTATACTTCTTTTTTTTTTAAGATTTTATTTATTTATTCATGAGGCAGAGAGAGAGAGAGAGAGAGAGAGAGAGAGAGAGGAGAGGCAGAGACACAGGCAGAGGGAGAAGCAGGCTCCATGCAGGGAGCCCAATGTGGGACTCGATCCTGGGCCTCCAGGATCACACCCCAGGCTGAAGGTAGGCACTAAACCACTGAGCCATCCAGGGATCCCCAGTATCAACTATACTTCAATAAATAAATACACACACACTACTCATGTTCTCTCTCTCTCTTTCTCTCTTGCACACTGAACTCTGCAGGGAGAAAAAACAAAACAGATCCCAAACTCAGGTTCTCTGGGGAATTTTAGCTTCTAGTGAATTACTTTTCTACCTACCTAAGAAAAAGTTGAGAAAAGAAAACCAAGAGGGAAGCTTGGTTGCTGGAAGAAGAAAGTACCCTTCCCACTCCACCGGCTCAACCCTCAGCAGCCACACACCTGAAGATAAGCCAGGTCATCTGAGATGACACCATTTCTCAGGACGAGGTTTTTTAAAAATAGGTTTTTGAAAACTGCTCCAAACCAGTTTCAAATGCTGCTCCTGAGAGCATTTCTAATGACGTAACATTGACAAATAGTAATGGCAAGGGCCTGAGCTTTAAACAGCTTCTAGATAGAGCTTCCCTTGCCCTGAGGAGAGCTCCAAGATGGATCGGGGCTGGGGGAAGTTCTACTGCCATTTCCTAAATTGGGAGATTTTGGTATCTTTTTCTTTTTTTTTTAAGATTTTATTTATTTATTCATGAGAGAGAGAGAGAGAGAGAGAGAGAGAGAGGCAGAGGGAGATGCAGAGGGAGATGCAGGCTCCGTGCAGGGAGCCTGACGCGGGACTCGATCTCGGGTCTCCAAGATCACGCCCTGGGCTGAATGCGGCACTGAACTGCTGGGCCACCGAAGCTGCCCCGTGTCTTTCTTTTTGAAGAAATAATTTCCATGAAAATTCCAAAAAAAATTTTTTTTCAAGAGAAAAACATTTAAAGACCACCAATTCCTTTACTCAGAGCCTTTTTAAGCTTGGATGCCATATTTTATTTGGAATATGAATAGACCCATGTCTGTTCTTCAGTGGGAAATCTGAGCTACTAATAAGTAATCCGGGCAGGACTCAAATCCAGGCCATGTGTTTTCTGAATCCCTGTTCACTCAGCTCCTGTGACTTAACAGACCTTCCCTAAACCCACTAGATGTAAAATGCACTTCTAGATGCAATCACTGCTTATTAATCAGCAGATAATCTCTGAACAATACAATTAAGTGTAATAAAAAGCTTTAATGGACTTCCAAAAGTCCATCAAAAATAGGTAGAAAAATGTAAAAAAAATATGCATTAGTGATTCTGAGCCTATTTGCAATTTTGGCATCCTATAGCAGTGTGATTTCATGACTTTTCTTTTCTACCTTAAACTTGCTGCTTTGTGGTTCAGACTTGGAATTGAAACTTTGAATGAAATAAATATTTGCTTTCAGACTCACAGATCTGCCCTTGTGATAATCAGAGCTTTTCCGGATGCCCCAAACCAGTGCTGGGAACTGCAGGCCACAATGTAGTCTGATGACCACATTTAATTAATTTACTCATTGTCTGGCACAGAATGAGCTCAACCTCAGCAGCTCAGAGATCAGAACTCCTTTATAATCCCACTGGATGAGCCTACCCAACATTCCTGCTAAGAAAACTCTTCCAGGAGTGTGGGACCCGAACAATCCTGAATGGTCTGATGCGGAAAATTTGGAAAAATTGGAAAAGTCATTAGGAAAACCGTGGAACTAATAGAGTGTTTTCCCTGGCTAGAAACACTGCTGCTAAAAATAACACAATGAAAAACATATTTGTCTCTTACATACAATGGATGTAGAACATAATTATGGGTTGTTTTGCTCTGGGATATAGGCTCAGGAGGGAGCTGCCAAAGTCTAGAACACAAAAGGAGAGAAGACATTGTGCCCAGCCCCTCACTCCCTGTGGCGATTCCCACAGCCCCCTGGTGACTTGATTTCCTGCACAGGATATACCTGTGACAGCAAATCTGAGTCTTCTTGCAGGGCCAAGAAACATTGGAGGCAGGTAAGAGTTAAAACTGTAAGTCTTCTGGGACGCCTGGGTGGCTCAGTGGTTGAGGTTGAGCGGTTGAGCGCGTCTGCTGCCTTCAGCTCAGGGTGTGATCCGGGGGCCCTGGGATGAGTCCCCCAACAGGCTCCCCATAGGGAGCCTGCTTCTCCCCTGCCTAAGTCTCTGCCTCTCTCTCTCTCTCTCCCCCCTGTGTTTCTTATGAATAAACGAAATCTTTAAAAAAAAAAAAAACCCTGTAAGTCTTCAAAATGATCTGAGCTCCCATCAACAGGTACCAGTAAAAAAGTAAATCAATGTAACTTCTCTAGCCTGCCCAGAAAAAGTGTCACAAGCATAACTCATATAAAAACATGAGTATCCCAACTCCTTTGATACGCTTCACACTTTGTATTTTAATTAATTTATAGAGATAATTGTTGCATCTGGGCCTTATCTCAGTAGCACGTTAACTTTTTCCTAGACCCCTTAGGTGAGGAAAAAAAAAAAAGCAGAAAAGTGTAAAAGGGCAGTTTCTCGTGTTGCAGATTTCAGTACCTCTCTGAGCCACGATTTCTTCATTTGTGAAGCAGGACTAAAAAGATTCTGCTAATCTTCCTGGACCGTTGCAATAAGATGAAGGCTATAAAAACACTTCATGAACAACTCAGGTATCACGTTAGCAGTGAATAAGAACAACAGGTAGCGTGTGGAGTGGGAGTTCTGAGGACTACACTGCAGATTTTGTCAAGTCAGGCCTCACAGCGCCGCTGTTGTCACCCCCATCTTATGGAGGAGAAAACTGAGGCCAAATAATAAGAATCTACTTTCCCCGAAGTGAATACAGGTAGTAAGTGGTGAAGCCAGGACTCAAACCCCAGGCATTCCGACTTGGGGTCACAGCTCTTTGTCAAAGCATTCCACGGCGACCATGGTGTCACAGGATCACACGAGCCAAGGGCGGCTCTGCAGCTAATCCACGTGATCTGACTGCAAGTTTTCAGGAGCTTTCCATTCTCTGATCTCAGACATTTTCAAAAATGCTTTTAATGCCTGCCCATTTACACCTAAATAGTCTGGGTTTCAAAAGCCCCAACTCCCCCAATTCAAAAGTATCTTGCACTTATTCTTAACTCTGCGCCTTAACCTTTAAAACTGTTTTTCATTTCTTTTTAAGCTGGGGGGACCAGACTACTTACATCCCCGCCTGGTGTCCCCAAGCTAACCCCTCTAAGTCAACTTTGCAGGAATACTGCTACCTTTAGTGATCGCTATCACATCCGCATCTCAGGCAAGACTGTTTATTCTGTCTCACTAGGAACCGATGATGCAAACAGAAAGTCCCTTACCACCAGAGCCAGGCTTCCTTTTGAAAGCACGCTTTCAAAACCACTTTTATCAACCATTCCCCCTACCCTAGAAACCTTCACCTGTCTTCGAAGAATTTACATATCCTGCTTCTCTAAAGTCCAGAAACTCTGATATCTCAAACAGGAAATTTTTCTAGCCTTGTAAAATGCCTCTGTGTGAAAAGTACACAGACACCCTCAAAATTAAAGACTGCTATGTTCACAAGAAGTTCTGTAATATTGCATAGGTTTTATCTCTGGCGTTTCACAATTTGAAAACACAGAAATACACATAATCCCAATTTCAGGTCTGGTCTAAGAGTTAAACAAGAAAAAAAAAAAAAAGAAGAAGAAACCACGATCTGTGAATACTCCTCCACGAATACATAGACTGTCTCAGATCTTCCTAACCCTTATCCAGAGACTTTATAGCATTATTTGCAGGGCACAATCAACATAATGCATAATGCTTTACTTGTTTTTCAGATCTCTTCAAAAATCTCAGTTCATTCAATAAAAAAATCCTGCAAACACAGCCCTGAAACACGAATATTCAGTGTGGGAAAGCTGCACTTAACTGATTCAGTTCTTCCTGCCAAGAGAACAATGCAGAGAAATAGAATGCGATGCTTCCAAATAATTTTTGGCAATAACTCAGAAGGAAAAAAAAAAGCCTCATATTTACCTGTACCCAGAGCTCCACAGGTGAAGCAGCAGTTAAAGTAAAAAAATCTAATTTGTCTTCTGGAGGTTTCCGTCTCTAATGGACTCCGGGGTCATCCTTCCGAGCTGTCAGGTAAACCCCCCTCCATGTCTCCACTGTTTTCTTTTGCAGTTTTTCCCAGTGAAACTCTTGTCATTTGCATAAAGCCTACTTCTAGCCTATAGGACTTTTTGAGTAGCTACTTGTTAAATTGGCTGTCTTGACATGCTCTTTCAAGCATGACATCATAAATCTCCATGGAAACCCTAACCCCACCTGCCTACATGCCAACATTACCTGTCAGGCAGAGACTTAAACAACCCTCTAAACTGTTCATTAATGAAACCTTTTTAGGGGCTTTGGATCTCTGCACAGTATAATTTGTGCTGTTGGCAGAAACTTAGCCAAGAACGATGGCTTCATTTTCAAAGCCTGAGCTGTTTTGCACAAAACAATGATCAAAATTATAGGCATTCGTTAATCTGCCCCTCCCTGTCTAACAATGCACTTAATCGGTTAAAGAAAAACCTACAGTGGCACATATGCCTCTCTCTGCAGGATAAAGTTACACTTTTCAGCACAGGTTTTGAAAAACTTTCAACTGAAACTTCTAAGGTTTTTCCACTTTCCTGCAACCCCCTTCCTGCTTTTTAGCAGCAAAACTTGCAAAACAGGTTCTTTGCTGGAATGTGTGTGTGTGTGTGTGTGTGTGTGTGTGTTTGCATTTTCTCTTGGCCTATGTTTGCAGAGGAGGTAGGAGAAGGTGTTGAGAATTTTTTAACTCTTTCATAACAAACTCGCATCTTTCATATATTTGTTCTAACTTACATAAGTTACAAGAATAACATCCCAGTCAAATCAAATGTTATAGAGTCCCTAACGTTCATTTAAAAAAAAAAAAAGATTTTATTTATTCATGAGAGACACACAGAGAGAGGCAGAGACACAGGCAGAGGGAGAACCAGGCTCCCAGTATGGAGCCCGATGTGGGACTCAATCCCAGGACCCCAGGATCACAACCTGAGACGAAGGCAGATGCTCAACCGCTGAGCCACCCAGGCGTCCCATCCCTAATGTTCACATAAAGCTCTGGACAAATTTCTGCCCAATTTGTGCCCAGCTCCTCTTGGTGACACTGGGCTCAGCACTCTTTCTTCTCGCCCTTTCACTTTACTGCGGACACACCTTGCAATCTCAAGTCTAAGACTGCTGACCCTCAGGTACCAGAGAGGTCTGAATGGGACTTGGTCCAAACCTATGACAGTTTACAATGATGTTATCAGACGGGCTGTCAAATGCTACTGCTGAAAGTTCTTCAGTGGGGCTGCAGGGAGTTGGGAAGGATTTGAAGGCAGCCTCCAGCAGAAGCTTCTACCATAAACTGCAGCGTCTTGGTAGCAGCAGCAATGGAAAGAAGTGCAGCCTGCTTTAACTTACCACACAGCCTGCTTCAAAGTGCAAGAAAACCAGTGGCGTCTCTGAAAGGTCAAAGAGCCTATTTTAACTCCCACACCTTGCTGAGCCTACCTAGATGTTTGCACGGAGAGCATTCATGGGTAAAAAGCACTCCGAACGGCTCATTTCCTAGAAAGAATTGTAAATGCCCTGGATCCCCTCCTCTGATTATGCTGAGAGTTGTGCATTACCATAGTTCCCGGTCAACAGATGGGACGTTACCTTCCAAGGGAACCAAGAGCTACCCTGGTTTAATATAACAGCCTGAGTTGGAACACTCCTCGGAGGCAAGACTATTGTCAGAGATTCAATTACCGCCAGATGAAAATACATCCAGATGACGCCCATGCCTGTGCAGTACCCACAGCAGGAAACAAACAAATATGAGATATCACCAGATCTAGGCTGTTTCGTTCAGTGAAATCCGAAGATGGGTGGAGGCACTCTTCAATCACGGTTATTCCTCCAAGTTCCATTAGAGAGAGGAGCATGAGAAAGTTGATTCAGCAGTCAGGCGGTTATCAATTATGCCAAAGCTTCCCTTTGGGTTATTTAGGAAATTGCAATATCTCAGCTTTTACTTTCCGAATTCAAGCTTAGAAAATACATTGAGTGAGAAGAGTTAGAATCCGAGAGTGAGGCAAATGAAGACAGTGACAGAAATAACTCAGATGTGAAGGCAACCCACTTACCCCACCGGTCCGGAGGCAGGCAGAGAGGTAAGCCCTGCCAGAAGAATTGGTAACCAGCAACAACATCATCACGATGATGGGGAATCTTGAAGTACTTAAGAGTGGAGAAAGTTTAAAACACATTACTCTCAGCAATGAGGACAACACAGGCTGGGCAGAAATGCCAAGGCGTGCTTAGAGGTGACCAATCTGGTAATGAGTTTTTCCTACTGTCCCTAAACAAGGAACATGTCCAGTTGGACTAGAATAGCATCATGATTTGTCTGGCAGCAACCCAGCAGCACACTAACCAAGTCAGAGCTCCCTAATGCAGGCAGGGAGGCTATTTTGTTTCTAAATTTAGCCACATCAGAGGGATCCACCATTGATTTGGATAGCAAATTAAGATTCCTTCTCTAAATCTGTTTCAAAAAACCTTTTTCTTTTTTTAAAGATTTATTTATTTATTCATGAGAGACACAGAGAGAGAAGCAGAGACACAGGCAGAGGGAGAAGCAGGCTCCATGCAGGGAGCCCGATGTGGAATTTGATCCCAGATCCCAGGATCACGCCCTGAGCCAAAGGCAGATGCTCAACCACTGAGCCACCCAGGCATCCCTCAAGAAACCTTTTATAATAGACATAGAAACTGCTTCCTGAGAAAGGCCATGAAAATATAAGAATACGGGTGGAAGAGGTTGGGTTATGGCCTGAGTTTTTGTTGTTTAAAATACAAGAGTTAGACTTTGTCATGCAGAAAAGGGATGCTTCTCTGGGTAGAAAAAGCAGTACTTTTATCATTAAAATGAGCAATTCTTACCTCATTTAAATCTCATGACAAAAAATGATACAAGAACGGTTATCATCCTTATTTTATAAATGAAGAAAGGGAGCCTCAGGAGTTTAGATAATTTGATTACGTTTACACGCCTACTAAGTGTGGGGGTGTCAATTTTAGTCCAGGAAGGCTGACCCAAGATTGGAATCCCAAACACATGTGCTTAACCACTACGCACTGTTATCCTGGTTTCATAAAATTGCTCATAATTGGGGATACTAAAATCCTAACTAAAACCACGCTAAAAGGATTTTTTTTTTAAGTAGGTTAACCTGAAAGTGCATGTTGGACTGAGAAGGGTAAACACAGACCTTCTGCAGATCCTCCCAGATACATCACATCCCCAGATGTGGCTGGAGGCTAGAAGGGTCTAGACAGGGTGGCCAATTGGCACAGCAGCGGTGGTACAGCCGTGCGTTTATTTAGCTTCAGGCTGCGTGGAGGACTGCCCAGAGGAGGATTAATGGACCATAGCTTGTCGACCCCAAGACAAACAGACCATGAGCATGCAGATAAGGCTAATGAAACAGCAGCCTCTCAAGAAGGATCTGCAACCTAAAGTTCTGGTCTAAAGAAAAACTGACAAACATTAAAAAGAAAAAAAAAATCAAGTATACACTTCACAAGTCAAGCACAGATTGGATGCATCACCAAAAGAATAAGGGCACTTTGATTTCTGAACAAAACAATGAAGACCAGTTGTGGTAATTCCCTAAAGCTCTATTTTTGTTTGTAGTCATTGTTTGCTTTAAAAATTATCCAGCTACATTTGGTCAGCTTTTGCCATGGTGCCGGTTAATTTTATGTGTTAGCTTGGCTAGGCGGCAGTACCCTGCCGTTTGGTTGAACACCTGTCTGAATGCTGCTGTGAAGGTATTTTTAAGATGTGATTAACATTTACATCAGCAGGCTCTGAGTCAACACACTGTGACCCTAGTGTGTGGGTGGGCCTCATCCAATCAGTTGAAGGCCTCAAGAGCAACAACAGAGTTCCTCCAAAAGACTCCGCCTCAAGATCATAACATAGAAATCGTGCCTGAGTTTCCAGCCTGCAGATCTCGGTCTCAAGGCTGCAATATCAACTCTTCCCTGAATTTCCATCCTGATGGCCAGGCCCTCCAGACTTCAGACTTGCCAGTCCCCACAACTGTGTGAACCAATCCTTTAAACTGAAGTAAACTAAATCTCTCTCTCTCACTCTTGCTCTTGTTCTCTTTCCAACCTATTGGTTCTGTTTCTCTGGAGAGCCCCGACTAGTGGAGCGGGTAATGCCAACACATATCTGACCAGGCTTAGACTCCACTCCTCTCTGACCTCCATATTGTTGTCTGCTACTTGTTTCTACTTGGAGCATCTACTGTCATTTCAAATACTGCTTGTCAAGACTGAAACTTGAGTAACTGTTTAGAATTTACTGAGCGTGAACTGGATTTAACAAAGAAGAGACATATCTGCTGTCAAATTAAGATGAAGAAATATACAGTTCACTGAGTATTATACTAAATACCAATGGACTGAATTCCTCCATTAAAAGAAAAAGACTAAGAAATTGAGCTAAAAAAGCAAAACCAATTTATATGTAATTTCTAATCAACATACTCATTGTTAATAATGAAAATTTGAAAATATGGGTTAAGACATATCGACAAATGCAAACAAACAGAGCAAAAGTGACAGTATTAATAATAAGAAAAGTTTATTAATACACAGAATACAGAGATCATTTGGTAGAGACAATTTATGAAAAAGGAATTGTCATCATAAATTTGTTTGCAACAAATAAAGCAACTAAAAAACTGTAAAGAAAAAATTCTTAGGAATGCAAGAAGAGGACAAAAATATGTTGATAGTGAGAGACTTTATATGATACTTTGAAACTAAGCAGCACAGGGGCACCTGGGTGGCTCTGCTGTTAAGCATCTGCCTTCAGCTCAGGTCAGGATCCCAGAGTCCTGGGATGGAGGCCCCCCCCCAATTGGTCTCCCTGCTCAGCAGGGAGTCTGCTTGTCCCTCTCTCTCTGCTTGTCACCACTTACTCACTCTCTCTCTCACTTTCTCTCAAATAAATAAATAAATAAAATCCTAAAAAAAAACCCAAACCCCCCAAAATCGAAACAACACTAGAAAAATAGGGATCAAGACAAAATAAATGAAACAAAGAAGAAACCTGATATATATGTGTGTACATGTATCATATATATATGATAAACATAAAATAGGTATTTTTTAAAGAATATTTATAGACTACTTACAAACATTGTGCATTTGACTCTTCAAAAAATGTAAACAAGTCCTTAAATTAATTAAAAAGGAAGAATTTTACAGACTGCATTCTTTGATCACACCTAATAAAATTATAAATAAAGAAGAATTTCAACTATTTGAAAACGAAATATTCCTGGAAAACCCTTAAATCAAAGGAAAAAATCAAAATAGAAATTTTGAATTTTCTTTAAAGCAATGAAACAGGAAATATTTCATACAAAACAGCAAGACACAGCCCAATCTGGTGTCAGGAAATGAATGCCCCTAAATACCTTCATTATTAAGAAATACTGCGAATAAATGAACTTAATACTCATTTTAAGAAATTACAAAAGACAACCAAGACAACTTTAAAGACCAGGAAAAGGCAGGTAATTCTGAAAAAAGCTAAAAGCCAGGAGACAGCAAACCATAATCTGGAGAAGAAAAATGTAAACTGGGACACCTGGGTGGCTTAGCGGTTGAGCATCTGCCTTGGGCTCAGGGCGTGATCCCAGAGTTCCAGGATCGAGTCCCACCCACATCGGGCTCCCTGTGAGGAGCCTGTTTCTCCCTCTGTCTATGACTCTGTCCCTCTCTATCTCTCAGGAATAAATAAATAAAATCTTTTTTAAAAATGTAAGCTGGTTCTTTGAAAAAAAATCAATAAAACGGAAACCGAATAGAGTACAAAAATGACATTTGCTCTTAAAACTTATGGGAGACCTAAACGTCATGGTTCTTACCTAGGCAGTAAAACAGACGCTGTGCGCAGTAACTGGAGAAAGAACAGGGACATGGGGCAAGAGCTCACTGGGCTTGGAGAGTAATGGTCCTCGCACTTTTATTTATTTACTTAAAGATTTTATTTATTCATGAGAGACACAGAGAGAGGCAGAGATTTGGGCAGAGGGAGAAGCAGGCTCCATGTAGGGAGGCAAAGGCAAAGGCAAAGGCAACCGCTGAGCCACCCAGGTCCTTGCCCTCTTAATACTCAACACACATTCCTATAGAAGAATGCTCTGGTTGAGTTCAATGTTTAAAAACAAAAAGGACAGAAAGAGGTTAAAGTAAGGGAGGGGGGCCAGGAGGGACAGAAGGAAGACAAAGGACCCAAAAGATGGACCGAGTCAGTGGTACTGATAATACATACAGCCTGTTTGTGTCTCAGGAACAAGCGCTACCCCCGTACCCCAGCACCCAACCTGCTCCTCGCCCTTCAGCACCCTGCTGTCTGAGCAAGCTTGGCGTCTGCCTCAGCTGTGACCTCAGGAGGTGCTCGTGGCGGAAAGTCCTTGCACTTTCCAGTACCCCAAAAATACTCCTTTGGTGCAAACATGACACAACTCACTGCAGGAAGTAGCACTTGTCCCCACGCCGTCAAAAGCACCACCTCAGTTCAAAGTTCCATGCACATTACCCACGCTACCCCCACATTACCCATCGGGCCCTATCCACCTCCACACCTGCCCAGCAGCGGCAGCAGCATGCACCCTGGATCAGGGGCCCAGAAGGAAGAGGGAAGGTCAGGCCCGAGAAGACAAAGATGCTGAGAGAGGAATGCAAGAGGGCACTGGGACTAGGGACGCCTGGGTGGCTCAGCGGCTGAGCCTCTGCCTTTGGCTCAGGGTGTGATCCCAGGTCCTGGGATGGAGTCCTGCACCAGGCTCACTGCGGGGAGCCTGCTTCTCCCTCTGCCTGTGTCTCTGCCTCTCTTTGTGTGTCTCTCATGAATAATATATAAAATCTTTAAGTAAAAAAAGGACACTGGTGCTCAAGCTTGAGAGCATTTTAAAAGGAAGACCCTACAGAATTTGGTTGAAAAACCCACTGAGCTCAGAGCAGATTTTTCCCCCTCCACATCCCATCCTTATGAGCTGATTCCAGGAGTTAACACTGGTGGGTCCCTTTCCACCCACTCCTCTCATGACGATGACCACCGTGCCTCCGTGGCAGTCCACTTGTCTTTCAGTGACTTCTGTACAGATGATGCAGAGAGCGTAGTGACTGGCTCGAGGTCTGGGCACAGGTGGAAGCTGAATGAGAACATGGGGTCCTCACTGGGTGTCCTCTCCTTTCCCGCTACCCCAGCCACAGCCCTCTGCACTTTAGTCCCTCTCTGGTCAGACACCAAGTCATTCTCATTTTTCTTTCAAGTCTCTGAGGTGGTGCCTTCGATGCTGGCTGAGCTCCATTCCCGAAGCCACCACTGCGTTCTGGACACTTGGAACCACTGCCAGGCTGGGACCCAGACTCTTTTCCTAGTCCCTCTACCTAGCATGAGCACCTAACCTTGCAACTTTGATTTTATTCCTTTTCTGAATTCAAGGCTACAGGGTTGCTCTGCACCTGCCCATCCAAGCCTTCTGCTGACTTTCCGGGTCCAATGCACCTGGCCTTCCTCAACCTGACTCCACTGACATCGCCCTCCTGCCAATGACACTGCCACCTCACTTCCACTGGCCTACCCACTGATTCAAAAGGGGCCCTATTCTTGTCTCAAGGTTGCCTGTCCCCCATCCTCCATCAAAATGCCTCCAAGGCTTCATTCTATTCCTTCACATTATCATCCATCAATATCCTTGCTGAACACCTACTGTGCCCTGGACAAGTCTCTCCTGTCTCCAAAAGACCTCCGTCATTCCAAGGGACACCATTTGAATTTCGATCTTCATGTGAGATCTCTGCTCTCTCAATGCTCTGGGCTCCAGCAAGCTTCTTCTTCTTCTTTTTTAAGATCTTATTTATTTATTTTGAGAGAAAGAGTGAAAACAAGAGCAAGGGGGGAGGGACAGAGGGAGAATCAGACTCCCCACTGAGCAGGGAGCCTGATGACACGATGGGGTGGGGGGACCTGCAAGGGGGAGCTCAATCCCAGGACCCTGAGATTGTAACAGGAGCTAAAAGCAGATGCTTAACCAACTGAGCCACCCAGGTGGCCCTGAACTCCAGTAAGCTTCTGAGGTACATCCTACCATTTCCTAGTGTGTCTCACAAAAGAAGAGTCCTCAGAACAATAATTCTGTGGTCAAATAGGCTTGGGAAACATTCCATGTTTCATTCCTTATGGACCTGCTCCCAAATCTCTAAATGCGACTTGCAATGCCTTTTAGCATATTAAAAGATCTGATCGGTGGGTCCTGCAGTGTAGAAATTCATTTAACTTTGTTTAATCAAAAATATTCCCAAATTAGAAACTTTCTCTCCATTCCCCAAACAGCTACCAACAAGTCTGGGGATTTAGGATTGCGTACAATCTATTTCTACAAAATGCTGGTCTGAATCATGGCACCTTAGAACGGACTGTTTCAGGCTGCCCTAAAGTGTACTGCCCTCATTTCTCAGTGATGATGCTCTCCTTAATAAGAAGGGTTTTGACATGCATTGCCCACCTGCTAACTGTTTGATAGGATGTATCATCTCATGTAATCCTCACCACAACAGTATTGTCGTTCTCATTTCTGCGGTTAAGAAAAAGCCTCAGGAAAACGGATGATTCACCTACCTACACTCCACAGCTAAGAGTGTCCCAGCAAATAAAAAACTCACTTATATGGGACCCCAAAGTTGGTACTCTTCCCACTAAACAGATGTATCCTTGGCAGGGCAGGTATTGTGCACTCTATATATACTGCCTGATGTCGAGCTCATGGTGTAGGTCGATGATAAACAACCATCTGATTGAATTAATCCAAGAAAACACCTGCAGGAAGGATGAATAATGGCAAAGACGTAAGCTTGATGCGTGAGAAGCAGAAGGACAATTTAGACACTTGCAATATGAGTTCTGCATCGATATGCTGGACTGAATCACACTGGTCTTTTTTGGATTCCTCAATACTGAAAATTTGCATCTAATCAGGTGGCAGTTTTCTCTAGGTTCTGCTGATCCCCACATCCCAGGTGTCTCCTGACTCCCCGTTGCTGTCCACCTACTCCCAGACACTTCTTAGCAGGTTTTCCAGCAGAATCTTATTTTGATTTTTTTTTTCGGAGCTCCTCTTAATATAGCACTGTTCTCTTGCTCTTCCACAACACTAATTAAAACGAAAGCTAATGCAGAGGTTGGTGGCACCCAATTAAGCATGGATCAAAAGCTGTGTGTTATGAATGATCTCCATTTAGGATTCTTTTTTCTCTTTTTCTGCATCCTCTATGATTAATGTCAACTTCAAGTCAATTTTGCAAGTAAAATTGGAACCCCTTGAATTTAGTCTTTTTGATCACCGAGCACTGCCCCCCCCCTCCGCCGCCACCACAAGATGTCCTACTATGTAATATTCCAAACCTTTGGAAATGCACTTCCCTCCCTTTTAAGACACAATTCAAAATATCAGTCCTCTGGGAAACATTTCCAGCTAGCTCCTTCATCTGGTCCCTTGAGTAACATCATCTGTTAAATATTAGACTGCTCTTTCTGCTTATTTTTTTCCCATGTTTTTCATCATGCCCAAATTTGGATGACTATTGTTTCTGATCACATTCTGACTTCTCTTAAACATAGTGAAGATTTGAAATTTCTGAGGACAATTTTTTTTTTGGTACCGATTCTTTCAATCTTATCATAGTCTTTATTCATACACTCTAGCATTTCATTAAACACATACTCACATATACACTAATATAAATCTTCTAAATACAACTTGTAATTTTGTTATGACACCACAATCCTTCCATTTGGAAGTGTTGCTCTGGAAAAAATAAAATCTTCTCAACATTTACGTTGTGTAGATATTTATCACTATTTATGTCACTGCTTCTTTGGTGCCAAATTCCTTTTCTGCCAGGAATTATTGAAGGCCAATCTAATTAGGAGGTGGGCATTTCAGCCATTCTTGGATCAAATGTCATAGTTCTGGACACTAGGCCAAATTGGTCCCCCCATTTTAGTCCTTCCCCATTTTCTCAACATTTTAGATAAAAGTTTTTCGGTTTTGCCATTCAACAGAGAGATGGTGTGATCTGGAGGTAAAGAGCAAGAACCCCCATAGCCAGATCACAGGATTTAAATCCTGGTACTGCCACACTGACTTGCTGTGTCACCTTGAACAATAGCTAACTACACTGTGCCTCGGTACTGCATTCTGTTGAGGAGTTAGTAATATTGCCTGTCCCATAGCATTGTTGGGAGTATAAAACACGACAATATGTGCAAAGAGCAAGAGTGTCACAATTTTAGCTGATGCCAATAGTATGTTTTCCCTGCAGTCTTTTCCACTTTTTCACCACTATAAACAGTATTTGAGAAAACAGTGCTAAAGAAACGCGGAACCTTTAACTAACATTCTCCATGTTCACAGTCATCAGAGTAAAGGCACGTCTGCGGCTTGTTAGGAGTATTTATTCCATATACATTGTATCAGATTTCTTAATTGCCAAGAAATGGTTTCCTTTTTCCTTAAGATTTAGGCAAGAAATTGGCCTGGTAAATGCATACTCCGTCATTGCTTCCAAAAGCTAACAGGTTCTTGCTACTGAACATGGCTATTCGCCCACCGTTTTTTCTTTTTGGATTAGAATAAATCAATAGCTCTAAAGAGGAATTTCTTAACTGAGTCTGTTGCTTCAGTATAATTTCTAAACTTTTCATTTGTCTTCATTTATTTATAAAGCATGTATAATGGTTAAAACCTGCTTCCTCTACAACTTCAGCCTTTTATCCTACACATTCACCATGGCCTGAGGCTTCACTAATGCAGGTCTATGCCCAGTGTGCCTTTAATTCCAATTCATCTAACTTTCCAGGCTTCACTGACCCACACATCCATGAATATAGATGCATACTTGGGAATTTCGAACATTTCACATACATAGGATGATCGAGTTAGAACACATGTGATAGAAAAAAAATCTGGTTGGGGGAACCCGACTGGTGTAGTCAGTAGAATATGTGACTCTTGATTTCAGGGTTTGAGCCCCACATTGGGTGTAGAGATTACTTAAAACCTTAAAAAAAGAATGAAATTTGAATAATTTGGAGTTTTCACACATGACAGAGGGATTACATCAATTTCCAAAGGTACACCCTGATACCCTGAGATCTACTGATAAGGAGTAACCCAGTGTGATTGAAACTCTGTCATAATACTGTGAAGTTCATCAAAAGTAAGTCAGAAGGGACGCCTGGGTGGTTCAGTGATGGAGCATCTGCCTTTGGCTCAGGGCATGATCCTGGGATCCTGGGATCGAGTCCTACATGGGGCTCCCTGCGAGAAGCCTGCTTCTCTCTCTTCCTATGTCTCTGCTTCTCTCTGTGCCTCTCATTAATAAATAAATAAAATCTTTATTTAAAAAAGTAAGTAAAAAATGCCACTACATATAGGTGTAAATATGTGTTAATATATATTTGTTAGATATAAATGTGATGAATGCTATTGTACTGATAAGTATAAAATCACTATATATGGGATGTGCTATGTGCTGATAAAACCATTCATTACATTTGGGGAAGCTGATATATGAAAGTGAGGAGGGACTTTCCTTTCTAAGTCAGATTCCACAGCCAAAATCTGGATAAATCAAACTTCCCAGTAAAACCAAGATGCTAAGATAAAGGGCAGTGACATATGGGCCAACATATTTAAGAGTCAGTGCAGACAATTAGGGCTCTTTCCTTTGGTGCCATGGAGACTTGGAATCTGTGTGTAAAGACAGCATCATTACATGCTGGAAGTAGCCTGAATCACTAAGTCATTGTAAGGGCAGCTTCTCCAGAGAGATGCCCAAACAATACATTCTGCATGTGCGAGAAGTGAGTTATTTTTGTGTCATGGCACAAAAAGCCCCTACAGGGTTTACCTGTTATGCAGCATAATCATGACACTCCTGGCTAATACATCAGCCTAAAGGTATACATCTCCTATTGGCTTCTTTTGAATTATAACCCCAATTTAAGAGGGGTGGGCTAGCTATTGAAAACCAGCATGCAGAAGGGAAGATTAGGAGAAGTGGCTGGCACCCTCATCTCTGGTTTGTGACATCAAATGCCCTTTCCACAAAAATATGTTACTTGCTTTGCCCTAAAAGTGTGCCACCCTCACTCAACAGTTTGTGGGATTCACTGCCTGGGTGGCATAAAGCAAAGCCCTTTATTTTATTTTTTTTTAAAGATTTATTGATTTATTTTTAGAGTGGGGGAGGGGCAGAGAGAGCATCTCATGCAGACGCCCTGCTGAGTGCTCAACCTGATGCAGGGCTCCATCTCACAACCCTGAGATCACGACCCGAGCCAAAACCAAGAGTCGGCCACTTAACCAACTGAGCCACCCAGGTGCCCCAGCAAAGCTCTTTAAATCACAGGCCTTCCATGACTGGCTGTGTTGTGATCCGGTAATCACTGTCTCCTCTCTATTATTAACCCTCTGTTCTGCCCAGAGAGCTCTTATCTGTGGAAGGTGAGGTCAAGATCATACAAATTGTTGGCAGCAAACTTCCCTTCATCATCAACTCTACTTCCACTTTCTACATTCTGTGTACACGAGCCTCCACAAAGACATTCCCTAGTCGCCCAAAACCATTCCATGAGTCCTGATCATTTCCTTGTTTCATTCCAGATGGATTATGTTTCTCTCTCTTTCCACTATTAATGCTCTTAACTTTTTTTCAGTGACTTTTGAGGGAACAGGGGGTAGTGTTTGCTTCTCAAGTATTTGATTCTTAAGACCTGCTCTTCTGATTCAAATGCAGTTAAGACTACTCTTTTCCTCTGTCTTCAACTGGGTAATTTTCAATGATTCTGATAAAATCAAGTATATACCTTCTGAAAAGGAGATATCAGTCAAAAGAACAGATAATGTTGAGTCTGGTCCAAAGCCTACGTTCCAAATTCCTTAGAACAACTCTTCACCAATAAATCACGTTTTCTTAGAGTTGTTAAAAATAGAGTAGAGTAAACCAGAACCTGGGGTATTTATGAACAGACTAATAAATATTTTCCTTATTTTCATTTTCACAATTGGCAGCATACATTTAAGCACCAGATGGACTGGACTTTGGGAGAGAAAATGGTCAGTGGCGCCAAACCAACCAGGCACTGAGAAAACCTCTCCAGTGCTGTTTCCAAACAAGCACAAAGGTGAGGCTGGTTGGTGAGGAGGCACCAGGAAGCCCTGAGGGGCACTCAGACAGCAGCACAGCCCTGGCCCTGCCCAGGAGGCCTTCCTGATCCCATATCAGATAGTTTTATTATTCATTATTCTTTATTACTCTCCTTATTTTAGCCCTCCACAATGTTCCTGTCAAAGGAAAATACACCTTCATATCTCTTTTACTCACTGTACTGAATGGAAGGACACAGTAAACTTTCAAGTTAAAATGTATTACTCTTTCCCTTTAAAGTTCCACTACATTCAATATAGAAATATAGAAATACACATAAATGAACTGTAACCACAAAGCAGGTACTCTAGACCTAGTTAACTGAACAGAAATTCTGTGGGTAACTGGAAATAAAAATGAAAACATTACTTTCAGCAGAGTTTCTGAGGCTAGGAGTGGAGAGCTGGTTTCTGTAAGTGAGAGCTAGTTGGACATTTGCTTATCAGTGGAGGAATAAAAGAAGAGCATTTCCAAATTGTGTAGTTACAGCGACCATGGCTGAGAGACTGCTGACCCAGAGACCTTTCTGAACTAAGAGTGACTTCAAAAAAAAGTAACTCTTTCAATGTCAAATATACACAAGAATCTATTTTCTATGGTTATCTCATATGCTCTGGAATTGAATGATTTATCTTTTTATTTCTTATTATTTTTTAAGATTTTATTTATTTATTAATTTGAGAGAAAATGAGAGAGCACAACCAGAGGGAGCAGCAGAGGGAGAGGGAGAATCAGGCCCCCCACTGAGCAGGGAGCCTGATGCAGGGCTCCATCCCAGGACCCTGGGATCATGACCTGAGCCCAAGGCAGACACCTAACTGACTGAGCCACCCAGGTGCCCCAATTTTTAATTATTTTTTTAAAGATTTATTTGTTTGAAAGAAAGAAAGAAAGAAAGAGAGGGAGGGAGAGAGGGAGCGAGCAAGTGAGTGTGTGCATGTGCATGCTGCAGGGAGGGGCAGAGGGAGAGGGGAAGAGAGTCCTAAGCAGACTCCTTGCTGAGTGCAGAGCCCGACTCTGCGCTCAATGCCACGATCCCGAAATCACAACCTAAGCCCAAACCAAGAGTTGAATGCTCAACCACTGTACCATCCAGGTGCCCCAAGATTTAACTTTTTTAAAGAAATGGCAACGGAATGTCTCTACTGCTTGACCCACTGTGATATACATAATTTTGTTACCAAAGCTTTAGAAAAAGTAAGGGTGGAGGAAGTAAACACCCAAGTCAGTTACAGAGGAAGACCACAGACTTGAGGAACTCTGACTTTGTTCAAACAGTGGATTCTTGACTTGAAGGAAATTGCTTCTCTTATCTTAGCTTCCTAGCCTCAGTCTCTTCTGACTTCCCAAAGTCTTAATTCTTGGATTCTCCACCCTTCTGTCTGTACCACTCCAACAGGACCTATCACATTCTAATCATGTTAGAAATATGGGCAGCACGGGTGGCTCAGCGGTTTAGCGCCACCCCAGCCCAGGGTGTGATCCTGGGGCCCCAGGATCGAGTTCCGCGTTGGGCTCCCTGCATGGAGCCTGCTTCTCCCTCTGCCTATGTCTCTGCCTCCCTCTCTCTCTCTATCTCTCTCTCTCTCTCTGTGTCTCTCATGAATAAATAAATAAAATCTTAAGAAAAAAATACATTGGATCACCATTCATTCATTCAACGAAAAATGATTATGCTTCATTTAGGTTGTATACTCTCTAAATGCTGACTTTACAAAGGTAATTAAAGCAGCATTCTTGGCCTCCAGAAGCATATTTTATATAGGAGAAAGAAAAACAAAGAGAAGTACAGTAAAGGCATGATTAGATACTACAATATGACTACTGCAAGATGTTGTGACCAACTCAGAAGATGTGACAAGTGGGCTTGTCTTGAAGGATCTTGAAGGATCATTATCTTTCTTTTTAAGATTTTATTTATTTGTTCATGAGAGATACAGAGAAAGAGGCAAAGACATAAGCAGAGGGAGAAGCAGGCTCCGTGCAGGGAGCTTGATGCAGGACTCGATCCCGGGACCCCAGGATCATTACCTGAGCCAAAGGCAGACGCTCAACCACTGAGCCACCCAGGTGTCCCTTGATGGATCAGTATCTGTACACGAATGCCTTATTTCTTTTACTGACTTAATGGTGCCTCGTCACGCCTTTACATGGTAGGTGCCAAATAAATATATATGGTATGAGTAAGTGAAAGAAATCCAAATTTTAAGCTTTTAATGATGGAAATGTACAAATAGCTTCAGAAATGTAATAATATTATGTTCTGACAATGGAAAAAAAATCTTCAGGCGTTCAAATACATGTTGGTAAAAAAAGTAAAACGACTTTAAACACTAATTTGAAAAGAAGAATATTGTAATGCTGGGAGCTGTCATTGAAAGAGTAAGAGGATCCATCTCTTTCTCAGTACCCTATGTGATATTGCTGTCATTGTCCTTTGGCAAATAAGGGAATTGGAACAGAAAAGGATGAAACCATTAGCTCTGATCATACGATTAGCCCATGGTAGAGGCTGGATTCCAACCCAGCTCTGCCTGGCCCCATTGCCAAACCCTTAGCTGCCAGGTGTTGTAGCTTCATACTCTGATTGCCTCAACAAGTATGTTGGGGGGAGGGGGGGCCAGGGCCATTACAGCTACTACTCTGTGGATAAGCATTATGCCGCAATAATGGTCATCTGCATTTTTAGAAGACAGTAGAAGGGGGTTAAGGAAACCTCTTTTCAGTAAATGAGACTGAAGAAAATTCTTGATTGACTTACCTTCAAAGGCTCAAATACAAGTTTTCAACCACAAATCTCCCAGTGTTTGAACTCAGATTTTGGAATGCAAAGTATGCTCTAATTCTCCTTATGTTTAATACCAAGGAATTGGAACTGAGATTCCCTTAGTACCCAGGTATTTCACGTAAGTTACTAGATGCAGCACGGTTACTACCTAATTCTTAAACTCCTCCAGTGGCACTCTTTTCATTAAGGCCATTCTCTGGGAGGCAGCCAGGAAAACAGCCACCAGAAGAGTATGTGGTATTTAGAACCTCAATAATAGATAAGTGGTCAGACCTGTTTATCTGAATTCCTCCTTATGGCTAGTCATAAGATCTTCCTGCAAAGGAAGCCTGGAATAATCCATTTTAAAGAAGGTCAGGGAGGAACAAAGGGTGTCCTGGAGAAGAGGACAGGAAAGAGGAAACGGGAGAAAAAGAATGGGAGAGCCAGAAGTTGAAGCGCTATCCATAGAAATTTCCTAAACCATTATCTGAGCTTATCTCTACTGTTCACAAAGCTGATTAGGGTCCATCTATGACATGACAATGGAATGAAAAAATGTATATACAAATCCACGCATCAGAATCTTTTCCTCTTTCCAGCTTGGAATACACAAGAATTCATTCTGAGTTACCCAGTAAAGGGACAGCTGACCAGCCATGGCAGAGGACACCTGTGGCGGAGATGTATGTGATAAGAGATCAGAGATTGAAGCCACTAAGCCGTAGTCATTATTCCCAGTCATCTGATACCATGCACCCTTCAGGTTATATTTAGGCTCCCCATGTGAGAGTTTTAGCCAAAGCCACCATCATCAAAGCAGTAAGAATAATTATGAGATCAGAAACAATAACAGTAATGATAATAACAGATATTTTTAACATGGAAAATACCATTTTGAAATACTAATTTCTCAATTTCTCAGCAAAATGAATACATTTCTCACTTTAAAAAAATGTTTTCCCTCCTCATTCAACACACTATGCATTTCCTAACCTCCTGTGCCCTCAGCCCTTTCCCCATAGTCATACACACACACACACACACACATACGCACACACACACATACCCCCACCATGTCCCTTATGCCCCATGTAGACTGTTGGAGAGAAAAATATTTTCCTTTACCTTCCACGTTTTTCGGCTGGTAAACTGACATAAGGCATATTAACAGAAGAAAAACAAAGTTAACTATGTACATATGAGAGCCCCATGTAAATTTGAGACTCAAGGACATGTTGGGTCGGTTGAGACTTATATGCCATCCTGAGCTAAAGAATGCGGTTGAGGTCTGGGATTTCAAAGGGGAGGAGGGTAATTAATAGGACAATAAGAAGAGATGGTCAGTAATTAGATAGATGTTTGCCCTGCTGCACAGATAGGTCTTTCAGAGAAAAAAAGTAATTTCCGGTAGTAGCTCTTTTTTTGAGCCAGGCCCACTATCTTAATTATTTTAAGTCATAACAACTTTATCCTTGTTTATTTTGCTTTGCCGGGTAACCTCCCATAACTGACTCCCATCCCCAACATCTTCTTTGGTCTTTTGCTGAACATGATATTTAAGGTCATGGCTTTGGCCATTTTGGGGAGTTACTCAGTTTTCCTGGGTCTCTCCCATGTATACATAGTAGGTATACATATCATTAAACTTTTGTTTGTTTTTCTCCTGTTAACCTGTCTTATATCAATTTAATTATTAGATGAGTCAAAAACTAGCAGGTTAGAAGGAATTTTGTTTTCACTATACTATCTGTTCTACAGGCAACGATCAACTTACATAATAGTGGAATAACCAAGGATTCTGGGTTCAGATTTAACCAGATTCAAATTCCAACTTTTCCTTAGGAAACTGTAATTATAACTATTCTGAGTTTGAGTTTCCTCAGCCTGAACTTCTTTGGATAAAGAATGGCACCTCACAAAAACATGACACATTACTTATATGGATATTGATCCTACTAGCAACTAACAAATAGGGATATTTTTATGTGTGTCAATTATATCTCAATAAAACTGTAGAAGAAAACAATTAATTAATTAATTAATTAACAAACAAATAAATAAATAAAATAGGGTGTCTTTTCTATATATGCTTGAAATGAAAACAGCCTTCCTTTTCTCAATTACTAAAGAATTTATCTGCTGGACATCAACCAGGATTCCTGGTTCTTCTCTCCTTTTCTGGGTCTGCCGCCTTTTGGAAAGGTGAACAAGAAGCAAACATACAGTCCATAAAGCTCATTTGATATTTTTAGGCACTCTAGTAAAGATTTAAGGGAAGTGAAGGTTGAATTTAAATGTAAGCAATGAGATTGAGGATGAAATATAGGTTCAAAGTTTTCAGGTTAATGCCAAATTCCATTTCCATGGATATCAAAAGCTGAGTTAGCTAGACATCACTTTTGCAACCAGTTAACTGGCAAGACTGAAAATACTGAATGTGCCTCTCTCCCTGGAGCGTCAAAATCCATAACAGTCTGTCCTCTTCCCCAACCACATATATCGCATAGTGGGCTCTGCTTCCTTTACCATGTTCTCTATCCTTAAAGGTCAATTTGATAACGTGTCTGTGAGGGCTACAGAGGAGGTCGTCCCTCTCCTGCGACTCCAAAACTGTGTTATCTGCTAAAAAAGTCGTTGCACACAGCCAAGAAACAAAAACATCCCAAGCCACAGTTGGGTAATAATCTGTGTAGCTGTCAAGATAACCTGAGAAAACAGGTAGCTGATGACAGCAGAAAGCCAAGAATGCAAAAGGTAAACATCTGTGATTAAAAGGAAAAAAAAAGAGAGAAGAAACAGAACCTGTCAGCTTCCCAAGGAAAAGGGGTTGACCATAAGTCTGTCCCTCTCTGTTCCATTTTACCCTGAAAAATGTATTTATGTATGTATATATGTATGTATGTATGTATGTATGTATGTATGTATGTATTCATTCATTCATTCATTCATTCACTGTGCTAAGCATTCAAGTGTTATCTGGGTGCACAGCAATTGATCCCAGGGTTCATTCAGTAAAGTAATACGCTTCACTGCCTGCACTTTAGATATATTTTTGGTTGAACATCTGGACACTCCTTTTGGGGGAACTCCATACTCTCTGGGTCTCTCCTCTCTGGCATGGTGATAAAGAGAACTGAGCCTTCAGGTCAAACCTTTTACTGCAGGCTGCCTCCTCCTCCCAAGGCCCCAAAGAGATCTGGAACAACTCAAAGGTGGGCAAAAGCCACTCAACTATTTTTTCCCCGTTGAACTATTGGTCACTTTGCTTCCCCTCATGTTCATTTCAGAATGAGCTCTGTGCAGCAAAGTGGCAACATGTTCCTACCTGGTCTCTCAGCCTCTCCTGGTGGCCCATGATTGCAGTGGCATGGTGGGGGTATTTCTGTTTCAGATGTTCCAGGAAAGCTTCTCTCTTCCTGTCCATCTCAGATGTTTGCATTCCCAGGATTTCTTTGGAACTTCGGGGTCCACCTAGAGTGTGTCTCCTTGGGATGTTGCGGGAAGATCTGGAAACTGAAACACGACTGTTTCCATTAGAAAGGCGTTCCTTGGTTCTGCGACATTCTGCATCTTCTAATGACGTTACATGTAGATTGCTTTTTCCTTGTTCTGAAAGACAAAAGAAAAACAAAATATGGTTCACAATGAATGATTTCACTACAAATCTCATTTACTGAATACCAAGAGGGTTTGTGGCAGCTTTTAATGTATAAGTGTCACCTAGCAGATGTATTTTCTGGGGGGAAAGAAGGGGAAAAAATCAACAATCAAAGGAAATAGGAAAAAATCACACTAAAATAGTTGCAGAAAAAGGTGGGCTATTTCTGACTCTTTCTCTGAGGTTATTCAAAATGAGAACACTTGGTCACACTAGTTTGCAGGCAACTGGGTTACCCCTTACCTTCCTCTGTAATTACAGAAAAGTTAACTCCGGTGATTCTGATTATTTCTTTATTTTTAATTACAATGTCATGCTGGTAACAGGACTTTTATATTTCTATAATCTGAAGGTGGTTTCTGAGACATTTATTTCATCCCCAAGACCAAAAGTAGCTACTATAATCACTGATTTGTAAACCACCTAAAAATTCCAGTCCCCCCATTAGCATAAACTAAGAAAGCATTAAAATATTATTAGGTTCTTATCTTGATGAAGTCCCAATAGTTCATTTTTGCTTTTGTTTCTCTTGTCTTCATGGATGCATCTTGCAAGAAGAAGCTTTTGCACAGCAAAAGACTAAAGAAAAGCTTTTGCACAGCAAAAGACTAAAGACAAAACTAAAAGACAACCTACAGAATGGGAGAAGATACTTGCAAATGACCTATCAGATAAAGGTCTAGTATCCAAGATCTATAAAGAACTTATTAAACTCAACAGCAAAGAAACAAACAAACAAACAATGAACAGAAATCTCACAGAGGAAGACATAGACATGGCCAACAAGCACATGAGAAATGTTCCACATCACTTGCCATCAGGGAAATACAAATCAAAACCACAATGAGATACCACCTCACACCAGTGAGAATGGGGAAAATTAACAAGGCAGGAAACCACAAAAGTTGGAGAGGACGTGGAGAAAGGGGAACCCTCTTGCACTGTTGGTGGGAATATGAACTGGTGCAGCCACTCTGGAAAACTGTGTGGAGGTTCCTCAAAGAGTTAAAAATAGATCTGCCCTACGACCCAGCAATTGCACTGCTGGGGATTTACCCCAAAGCTACAGATGCAATGAAACGCCGGGACACCTGCACCCAATGTTTCTAGCAGCAATGTCCACAATAGCCAAACTGTGGAAGGAGCCTCGGTGTCCATCGAAAGATGAATGGATAAAGAAGATGTGGTCTATGTGTACAATGGAATATTCCTCAGCCATTAGAAATGACAAATACCCACCATTTGCTTCGATGTGGATGGAACTGGAGGGTATTATGCTGAGTGAAATAAGTCAATCGGAGAAGGACAAACATTATATGGCCTCATTCATTTGGGGAATATAAAAATAGCGAAAGGGAATAAAGGGGAAAGGAAAAGAATAAGTGGTAAATATCAGAAAGGGAGACAGAACATGAGAGACTCCTAACTCTGGGAAACGAACTAGGGGGGATGAAAGGGGACGTGGGTGGGGGGTTGGGGTGACTGGGTGATGGGCACTGAGGGGGGCACTTGATGGGATGAGCACTGGGTGTTATTCTATATGTTGGCAAATTGAACACCAATAAAAAATAAATTTATAAAAAAATAAAATATAATTAGGTTAATATTATTATCAGGTAGAAATGGAGAGGATGTAAAGGCCTGGACACATTTCACCTGAAGGGGTCTGTAAAAAACACAGTGAAGGGCAGCCTGGGTGGCTCAGCAGTTTAGCGCCTGGCCTTCAGCCTAGGGCCTGATTATAGAGTCCCTGGATCAAGTCCCACGTCAGGCTCCCTGGATGGAGCCTGCATCTCCCTCTGCCTTTGTCTCTGCCTCTCTCTCTCTCTCTCACTCATGAATAAATAAAATCTTAAAAATAAATAAATAAAATAAAACAAAACACACAGTGAAAAGGGAAGAGCTTTGATATCATTCTGACAGCCTTGACCTAGACCCTTGGCCTTGACCCTGCCTCTGACCTGGCCTTTAGGAACAAACTGATTTCTATCTAGAAGGGAGCAAGTGAGTCAGGCAATGACAGTGCTTCACCTACAGGACATGAATAGAGAATCTGTATTCATTTTCAATGGTTGGCAAATAGGGTGTCAGGTTTGCATTCTCTAGTTACCTGAAAAACAGGCAAATATTATTAAAGAATGAGAATAGAGAGAGAAGGTTATGAATGTTCAGAAGCCTTCAGATTCTCTTCATAAGGAGCAGTTCTTACATACTACACGGATGCAGGTGGAATAACGTGTCCCTGTTCCCTGAATTCCCAGGGAAAAGCAGAGCAGGGTCTCGGGAGTTCTGCTTTTTACTCTAGACTTAGACTATATAATGTGGTCTATCTCAGCCTCACCATATTCATTAATAAACCGGAGATGGTTGGACTAGTATGAGATATGCAGTCTGCTAGCTCTAAGTCCTTTAAAACCTACCCAATTTTTTATTTTTATTTTTTAAAGATGTTATTTATTTATTCATGAGAGACAGAGAGAGGCAGAGACATAGGCAGAGGGAGAAGCAGGCTCCATGCAGGGAACCTAATGTGGGACTTGATCCCAGAACCCCGGGATCACGACCTGAGCTGAAGGCAGACGCTCAACCACTCACCCAGGCATCCCTGTAACTTTTTTTTAAAGTAGTTTCCAATAAGAGCTCATTTGCTAACTACTTATCTAAAAAATTTACATGTAGAAAAAGAGATCCAGTATTTGCAAGTTCTAGATGGGAGTCTAGATAAAGAAACAAAACTTTACACCAGTGATATCCGGAGTGTCCAGTTTATGCATAAACTAGCTCACCTAAAGGCAATGCTACCAATGCATTTCCCGCTTCTTTGTCTAGAAACGTCTTTGTACAGAACTCTAGGTACTACACTCTTTGGTTAGGCGTAGAAAACATTTTAAACTCAGGCTGGTTTTCCTACTCTGGTTTTCCATCCCTAGAAGAGTGTTCTGGGAATAATTCTTCTTTCTTGTTTACCCTTCACTTCTCATTAAGTTGCTAATTATAGCATCTCCATCAGACACCGATGAGGAAAGGGAGGAAAAAATAGCCAAATTGGTTAATTCCCCTACTTTTCATTAGTTTCAGCAGTGAATTTAGAAGAGGAAGAAGATGAAACTATTGATTTAAAGATATTGAAGGATTAACTATCATTTATTTTGGTTCCCTTCTCATTACATGGACTCACACAATGGCTCCCTTTTTTGTGGTGTCTTCTTGGAAAAAAAAAATAGAAGACAGGACCCACTGAATAAAGCTAGAGGCAGAAAGTGCCATATGTCAGGTTGGTAAATATGTGTGCAATCTGGTTTAGCTTTTGCTTTTGGAGCGTGTATGTGTGCACATGAGTTTTCTATTAGACAAAAACCTGTTGTATACTTGATATAACACTGTTGACTTTTGTACAGATTTCTAAGATTACTTTTGACATCATTAACATATTTTTAAAATTATCCGGGACAGCTAGATTCATTAGCAAGATTGAATCCCGGGGAAAGGAGACTTCTTCACACCGGCAAACACACAGACACCCATGTGGCTAACTAAACCTTCAGGCACCTCTGCTACTAGCAGGGCCAGAAAGTTCCATTCTGCCTTGCTCTGACACATGGACTCACAAGAACTATTTGGTTTCCTTCAAGGATCCCCAGATTAGGTCAAGACAGCCAGAACAGTAGCCCCTTGGAGACAGAAAAAGATTTTTCCGCTTCCTTCCTTCAGATAAATTGGGAAAGGAACAGGAGGGGGAGTGGCGGGGTTCAGAGTCGATCTTCTGCCACCAGTCACCTTGGAGCAGCTCCGACTCGCTGACTCTCTAAACCCCTGTTTGTTCCTAACCCTTTGCGCTGGAAAGTCAGGTCAACTTCATGATACTTTCCCTTTTCTCACTCTCTTTCATGGATTCTTCTAAAATGTCTCCAGTTGGGGATCCCTGGGTGGCTCAGCGGTTTCGTGCCTGCCTTTGGCCTAGGGCGTGACTCTGGAGTCCCGGGATCGAGTCCCGCATCGGGCTCCCGGCATGGAGCCTGCTTCTCCCTTCTCCTGTGTCTCTGCCTCTCTCTCTCTGTCTATCATAAATAAATAAATAAATAAATAAATAAATAAATAAATCTTTAAAATGTCTCCAGTTGCCTAACAAGGTTTTTTTTTTTTTTTTTAAATATTTTATTTATTTATTCTCAAGAGATAGAGAGAGAGAGAGAGGCAGAGACACAGGCAGAGGGAGAAGCAGGCACCATGCAGGGAGCCCAACATGGGACTCGATCCCGGGACTCCAGGATCAGGCCCCAGGCCGAAGGCAGGCGCCAAACCGCTGAGCCACCCAGGGATCCCCACCTAACAAGGTTTAATGCCATTTGGAAGAAAGCAGCAAAGGGCCCCAATGGCTAATGCACCGCCAGCCAGATGCACAGCCCCCTGGCAGATAGCCCATCCCGGTGGAGCTCACGCCTCCCTCAGCTCTGGGCCCCATCTGCTTCCCAACGGACCACCAGGCACCTGCTCCACCCTTGCAGGCACCCACACCCTACCCCAAGTTCCATGAAAAGCCACTTGAACAGGCATCCCTCGCCCCTGAGCCCTCTCCTCCTCGGTCAGGTGCGGTCAGGTGCGGTCCTCGGGAGCTGCCGACCCCCACGCTGGAAACAGAAGGGACAAGTCCACCATTCCAGTCATCTGGGAGAACACGATCTTTGGGGGGGGACAGAACGACTAAGCAGAGACAGAAACAACCAAGAAGGGGACCAGGCCAAGGGCATTTAGTCACAATTCCACAGCCATGGAGTCAGAGAGCCGGGTCCGGCCAAGTCCTCATTATCCACAAAGCCATCAACACAGAAATACAGTTCTATTTCTTGCCTGGAATGCACTTGGGTGCTAACATGTAACAATGGGTGTGGTGGGCCGCTTGCTATTCTGGGAATCCGTGTCAAACAAATAATGAAGCTGTAGCATGAAGACAAGGCTTCCAGCTTCCCCTTCCTGCCGCGCCCAGGGCCACTCCTCCTTGCAGCTCACTTGCAGCAAAACAGGAGCTTTGGGCACAGAGCAGCCCATCCAGCATTCCTGGGAGCAGAGCAGAAGCCGGGAGGAATGCGGGGCCCAAGTGCCGGAGAGAGAATCTTCTGAGTTTCAAAGGGCTTCCTGGCTGAGATGCAGCAAGTTCTCCCGCAGGCAGGAGACCACAGGAGCTGCGAGGCGGCCTCCGGCCCCTCGGTCAGGCTGCCCCCGGCCCCTCGGTCAGGCTGCCCCAGGCAGGTGGGTGGACTTACAGGAGGGATAGGAGACCTTGCATGGTTCAGACATCCCACACCTGCCTTCTACCCTGAGAGCCAGCAACAGCACTTCCCTGAGATTTTTTTTCCCCATTGAAGATCAGAGAAGCCATCTCCTCACTTCTTTATAGTGGCTCTTTGGTGGTTATCTCTAAGGTATGGCTTTTAAAATTAGGCCAAGATCCCCTCTTGTCATGGAGACATTGTGAGGAGTCATTGTCTGGCTGTACTACCTACGCGGACCTACTGTGGCAGTGACAGTATTTTGTCCATCTATGTCTCCAAACCATAATGTCCTCCTGCTGCACACAGCAGGACTGTTACTCCAGCATCCTTCATCAAGCTGGGGCCTTGTACTAATTCCTCTGGCCAATGCAGTGTGGGTAGAAGTGATGTCAGATACCTCTAGTCCTGGCCCCCCAGGCTTCCTGAATAATCTTCTGTGCTCCTTCTCTTTCTTCTTTAGCTGGGTGAATGCAAAAGCTCCAGTGGAAGCCGTCAAGGCCCTGGGGAATGGGATCCCCATCAGCCTAAAGATGGGCCCTCAGGAGATCCACCTGGCCAGGAATGTCCACATTCCACTGTGTTCAAAAAAATTAACATTGAGCTAAACCACAGAGATTTCAGGGTTGTTACAATTAGCCTATCTAATACATACCACATATTCTTTTGGGGGGCCCGCAGGGTTCCTTGGTTGGCCAGTTCTTGCATTAATATCCTACAGATATTAGGATATACATACACATACATAGGATATACATACATCATACACCAATTGGCACAGAAATTATAGCTGAGGGACACCTGGGTAGCTCAGCGGTTAAGCGTCTGCCCTTGGCTCAGGGCGTGATCTTGGAGTCCCGGGATCGAGTCCTATATCGGGCTCTCTACATGGAGTCTGCTTCTCCCTCTGCCTATGTCTCTGTCTCTCTACCCCTTAGTCTCTCATGAATACATAACATCTTTAAAAAAAAAAAAAGAAATTACAGCTGAAATTAGACCATTATATATATTCACCTTAAAAGCTTTAAAAATTAAGTAAGTGATAAAGAAGGTTTCTGGTATAGGTTTTAGACATAAGAGGAACAGCCTATCCACTCTCCAGAAAAGTCTCATCATCTCATCTCTCATGGTCAGATGATTCATTTATTCCTTCTCAAAAAATATTTATTGAGTGCCTCCTCCATACCCGGAAAGGAGTTAGGAAACACACTGAAGTTGTGATCAAGATAGACATAATTCCTTTGCCTCACGGAGGATCCACATTATAATCAGGGAGGCAGACAATATACAAATGTGTAACGAGTACTCTGAAGGATAAAAACGGGTAAGGGGCAAAGCCTGATGGGGCAATTTTAGAGTTCTGGGCAAAGACTTGAGTATCTGGGACTCCGCAAGCTTGTGCTCTGCAGGGGCTGCCAATGCTATTTTTGCAAGCTCAAGGTGTACTGTATGTGGGTTTGATACAGCTGTTTATTGCAAAATGATTACCACCAAAGCAGATAAATACTATCTTGAAACACAGGGGATTCAGGGGTTGGGGGGAGGCAAGCCGGAGGGCTGATAACGCTTTGCTGGCCCAGGGGTTTCAAGAGCTTAGGGGCCTGAGAAAAAGCAGGCATCTTGGGGCTGCTGTGGGCCCATGCATCCCAAGGAATTCCCCAGGATCACTCTGGGGAGCCCGTGGCCTTCAAAGTGAGTGTCAGATTCTTAGATGCAATTCAGCCAGTTAACTACTGAGTGCCTCCTCTGCACGGTGCAGCTGCAGCTCACCCGCAGTATGCATTCATGCTGCTGTTGACTTAAGTAGGCTGCCCATTCAGCCATGGAAGCCTCACTGATTAGAGCTATTCTTGAGGCAGCCATATGCCCCAATTTGCCAAAAACAGTTGTGTGTTACAACTGCTGTCCCAGTATAATTATTTATAGGGCTCCTTTTCTCTCCCAAAGAGCCTTGGTCTGGACAGTAAGTTACATGATCACC
This sequence comes from Vulpes vulpes, assembly GCF_048418805.1. Lineage (NCBI taxonomy): Eukaryota > Metazoa > Chordata > Mammalia > Carnivora > Canidae > Vulpes > Vulpes vulpes. Next base: position 99,913,127 of record NC_132781.1, on the reverse strand, counting down.
CTGGGGGATCCTTATCTATAATAGATTGGTAAACTCCAAGCCCTGGGGTGGTATAATTAGCCTTTTGTTCAAGAAATATTTATTGAGTGCTTTCTACATGCCTGGTGCTCTGTGAGGTGCAGGGAATGTACAGATGAGGAAGGCCTCGTCTGCCCTGGAATACCACGCTGTAATTGAGTGAAGTATACATAAACGAACACCACGAGGGGTGCCAGGCTAGGAACAGGCATGGGGTGTTATGGGTGATGTGAGCAGAAGCCTGGCCTCTCTGGATGGTCCTCGTGCTGGCCGAAGAACTGGAACAGAAGCCATTCTCCTTTTCAGGCTCGCTTTACCCTGAACTCAACAGGACCCTACACATCTAACCTGAATACTTCTCAACCCTAGGATCTCTCTGACCACCCCTCCTCTTCTCCCAGACGTCTAAATGCTCAAGTGCTCCAGAGAGCACCTCTGGGTCCTGTACACACAGACTCAATCCTAGCAGACCTGCCAGACCCTAGACCTTTCTCCTCAATTCCAGGGGAGAATATCCACGCAGCAATCAGCATCTCCATTTAGGTGCAATCAGCATCTCCATTTAGGTGCGAGATAAACATCTAGGTCATAACCTATCCAAAGGCCTTCCTGTTCTCCCCTTCCACTTCCAAACCATAAACACCCTCTCCTCTACTGTACTCCAATGCTTTCGCATTTACATAAATGGCAGCTCCATTCCTCCATCAAGGCAGACCAATGTTTCTGAAACCATCTTTGACTCCTTTTCTCTCATATCCCACTTTGAATCTCTAAGGAAATTCTTTTGGCTTTCTTGTCTTTTCTTTTTTAAGATTTTACTTATTTATTCCTGAAAGACACAGAGAGAAGCAGAGACACAGGCAGAGGGAGAGACAGGCTCCTCACAGGGAGCCCGATGCAGGACTCGATCCCAGGACCCCAGGATCAGGCCCCCAGCCAAAGGCAGATGCTCAACGGCTGAGCCACCCAGGCGTTCCTTGTCTTCACTTTCGATATACATCTAGAACCTACCTGTCTTCTGATCACCACCTGTTCTACTACCTGCTGTTCCAAGCTACTGCCTGGTTTACTGCAGAAGCCTCCAAAATGGCCTCCCTCCTTTCCCCTACCCCTACTTGGGTTATTCTCAGGATAGCACCCGGTATTTCCCTTGTATGTGACAAGTTGGGCCTGCCAGCAGCTCCCTACCTCCTCTGAAATAAAAGCTCAAATCTCTACCATAGTCTCACAGCCCTGTGTGACCCGGCCTGGCATTACCTCTTAACCTCTTTCCCCCCGGCCTTGCTGTTCTATGAACATGTTCTTGCCTATTCCTTCCCTTGCCTCTGTCACAGGTTTATTCAAATATACACGAGTAAGGATCTCCCTGATAACCTTGTCTACTACAGTCTCACTTGCAACCCTGTGTACTCCCTGTTCCCTTTCCCTGCCTTATGTTTCCCTATAGTTTTATTTCCACTTAATAGAGTTGCTAGATAAAATAGGAAATGCCCAGTTAAAATTGAACTTCAAATAAATAATGAATAATTTCAGCAGAAGTATGTCCCAAATATTGCATGGGCTATACTCATGAAAAAAAAAAAACAAAAACAAAAACAAAAAACAAAAAACAAAAAACAAAAACACCTATTCCTTGTTTATCTGAAATTCAAATTTAACTGGCAACACTGCCATCTAACATGCTATATATTTTGCTTACCTGTCCATTGCCTCTCTCTACTACCCTCTCCCCTCCAGACTGGGCTCTTAGAACATAAGTTCAATGAAGGCAAGTATTTTCCAACGACTTTGTTCACTGCTGGATCCCCAGCAGCTAAAACAGTAACTACTACATAACAGATGTTCAATATCCAGTGAATGAATGAGTAAATGAATAAAGTGATCACGCTCCCTCAGCCCGACCATCTCCAGCCTTTGCAGCATCTTTTTTGAAAGTCATTTCTTAAATTGGTCCCGTTCTAATTGCCCCTCCAGATTCTGTGTCATTTATTTCAACAGAGGCCCAAAGACTGAATTCCTGCTGTAGGATCCCCTCTTATCAAACTGGAAGGGGGGGGGGAAGGGAAACCTTATCTTCCACTGGACCCCTCCGACCAGGCCCCCTCAAGGAGGAGAGTGCTCTGTTTTAGAAGCACAAACACAGATACCTAGACTGGTGACTGTAAAACCGGGGGATTCTTCAGGGTTTACTAAGCTTAAGGTTTCCTGAGTTTCACGGGGGAGGGAGAAAGTGGTGGGGGGTGGGGTGCAGGGGTGTTCTATCTCTTGTAATTCCATTTTCTTCCGTGTAGCTTAGTTTTGCATTTTCAGTGTGCATGAGTCATTTGTTACTTCCCTTTGGCCTTTTTAAAACACACACCTTTTCCCCTGTGCATAATCAATCCCTACTCCCACTCGGAGCACTGCCGCCCCGCAAGCGCTCCTCTTGCTATCTGGCCGCTGCATGAACCTGGGGTGGCGTGGGCGGGGATGCTTTCGGATTGTGCGGGTTTAGGAACATGCCGCCTGTATGATCCGGTATGATAGGCTCTGGCATCACAGACGTCAGAGACCGGAGAGCAGAGAAGTCCTTTCGCCACCCAGCCCCACCGTGCAATTTTCTTTGGAACAACATAAGCTTCTGGAAATTCCCTACGGAAAAGACAAGCCGATCACGAACACAATTAAGGGAAGACTGCCTGCAGAAAATTTACCAGGATTGTCTTACAACTCCCAACTTTCGAATCAGAGCATTCAGAGATTCACACAGTCCCATCTATCATCCGGAGGCTGCCAGTGGCGCCCTGCAGTTCTGACCTGGAAAAGAAAACGTCCCTGCAGTCTGCAACGTAACTCCGCAAAATTCCGCAAAACTTGCATCCAGCAGGCATCTGCCTTACGGGACTCCCTCCCGCCACTGGACCCCCAACCAATGAATGGAAGCGCCGCCGTCCCGGGGACCGCTTCTCGCAGACGCGGCTCCTCTTCCCCCCGCGGCCGGAGCTGCGAGGACCGAAAGCCGCTTCGGGCGGTCTCTTTTGTCACTGCCTGGAGACTGAACACGTACTGACTGCTCACTGCGCCGCCGCGGTGGCATCCCCACGCCCCCGCTTCACCGCTTCTGCTGCTGGAGAAGAGCCTGCCCGAGGTGCAGTCGGAGCCCCGGGGCCCCGGGTCTGCCCTCGGCCCCGACAGCGCTCGGCCCGGGACCGCGCCGCCTCCGGGCCCCGAAGGGCGGCGGGCGGCGGGCGGCGGGCGGCGGGCGGCGGGCGGCGCGGGGCGGCGGGGCCCTAACTCCACCTTGGCGCGGGCCGGTCACTTACCCTGCGTCTGTCTGCCGTCCGCTGAGCGCGGGGCGCACGGCGCACATTTCTGGCTTTCGCTTTCTTCCATTGTCCCTGCCTGCGGCGCGAGCTCCTCGCTGCTCTTTAAACTTCAGAGAGCGCAGTCCTGGGAGCTCCCAGAAAGCGCCTGGAAGGGGGCCCGGGGGTGGGGTGGGGGGGAGGGGACCGCGCGAAACCCCACCCCAAACTACTCTCCACGCCGGTGCAAAGTCTCCCAAGCGCGAGGAAGCTGCATTCCAGCGTCGGGCCGCCCCCGTCCCGCGGTGCCTGCGTCCCCGCGTCCGTCCGTCCGCCCGCCAGGCTGTCCCGGAGGAAGCGGGGGGAGGGGGGTGGGGGGTGGGGGTGCTGTGCTCGGAGCCGCCCCTGCCCCTGCCCCGGCCCCTGCCCCGGGCCCTGCCCCTGCCCCCGGGCCCGCCCTGCGCCGCGCGCGCCCGAGGCCCCAACAGGTGATGGGCTTCCCCACCCAGGACCCAGACCGCCTGTTTGCACCGCTGCAGACTGCCCCGATTCCGCAGCCAGGGAAGGGACACATTTCACACAGGGTCACCGGCAGGCACTGGAAGCCACTTCTCTGGTTTCTTTAATCTCAGACACAGAATGAACCTCCCCAAACAGGCTGATTTACGTTTGCCAACTGCTGAACATCCCAAATTTCAGTGAAATCCAGAAAGAAAGAAGAGAAAAAAGAAAAGAAAAGAAGAAAAGAAAAGAAAAGAAAAGAAAAGAAAAGAAAAAAAAAGAGAGAGAGAGAGAGAAAGAAAAAGAAAGAAATCCTATGTGCCGAATGTTGTTAAGTAAACACTTTCTGGCAATAACTGTTTAGAACCTGATTAACACATACAAAGAGGTTGTTTACTTTTCACACAATTCCATCACTTAAACTGAACCTTAAAAAGAGTTTGTACTCCTTCGCCTAGGCTTTGACACCGCCCCTTTCCCCAACACACACACACACACACACACACACACACACACACACACGGTCACAAATCTGAAAAGTAAACTAGTCAAATCAACCTTCTGAAGTTCTCGAGTTAATTACTTTAAAATATCTGAAAGGCAATAAGATTGCTTTTCTTCGGATGGGCAGAGCGGCATCCAACATACTCATTCTCCTTTTAAACCATCTACAAATATTTATTTTGTTCTTTACCCAGTCCTTGAAAAACTGGCAAATTTCCCAGAAAGTGAAAATAGGAGACACAATGTCCACACACAAAATACACACAAAAAAGATGGGAAAATAATCTAAGCAACGTTAGCTCTGCCATTCCAGCCATCTAAAAAGTAACACAATCACTAGTAGGAAGAGTGTGATATTTTCATCTGCAGCGGCCCCATCTTTCATAGGGAAAAAAAGAACAATGGTTAGCCTGCTGACCATACCTTGACCCAGTTGAACAGCCCACTGGGGCAAGGTTTAGATTAATTTATATCAAGAATCCATGCAGAACAATGGTTGGCCCATCCTCCAGATTCTGACCTTGAGTCACCTGTGTGTTTTGGCAGTGTGGGGGACATATTTTGGCCTTTCAGGGCAAAAAGATGTTGGAAACCCCTAATGGACAAAGGATATAGACCAGAAGGTAAATGGCCATCCCAGAGAAGGAGCCAAACTTAAGCCAGGAAGGGAAGAAAAGGCCCTGACACTCCTAACAGGAGGTGATGAATCTTCCAGAAAGTTAAAGCCGCACCTGGCAGCATGAATACAGGCAGTTGAGTTGACAGAGCTCAAGGTCTCTGTGACTTTGCAACAGAATTACCTGATAATCTTGCTTTAAGGAGGAACTAATCTTACACAGTTTCTGTACTGGTTCCCTGCGGGCAAACGCCAGATGAATCTTGTTTTAACCTTACAATTTTCTCAGATACAAAATGTTCAGGAAGGAGGGATCTGTGTTCGGGCCCCCAGGTCCAGATCATTCTGATCCTTGTGTGGAGCTGTTGTGTCTTCGTCTTCACATTATTACTGCCAGAAATGACTGGGGTGGGGAGAGGAGAGGGCAGAGACACACCACAGCCAGAGTGCTGGTCTAGACCAGCGGTCCTGGGGCTCTGGTGTGAGAAGAGCCTATTCCTAGCAGCTCCTACCTGCCACTTGACACTGTATGGTGGCAAAAACCCCAGAAATAAGGAGACAATAGCACACTTGTAATAATAGCAGTCCGTAACAACCAACAGCACCCTGCCTGCTAGGAAGCCTTTCAATCCAGGAAGAAAAAAAAATGTAGATTTTGCTTTTTTTTTTAATTTTTTTTTTCATGTAGATTTTACTTTCCTGGGGCTGTTTGGAAAGTATGAGAGCAGCACTTTCTGGGCCAGTGGATCCCCGAATGGGCCAAATAGGGGCAACTCTCCCACCAGGTCTAAACTCTGGTTAGCTCCCAGGCAGCCCAAGGAAGCCCCTCTGCCCACCACGTGTCCCAGCTGCTGGGACCCTCCCCTCCCCCACAGGCAAGGCCGACTGCGGGGCTGTGTAGATATTCCTCCAAGAAAACTCTTTGTGGAATGCACAAAAGAAAAAGGCATTACCACTGAAGATAATTAACATAAATCATTAAAGGACCATGAAATCTAGACATATATTTACAGTAAATCATGTTCTGTTGAATGGTGAAACTTTCTCACCGTTCTATCGGGGAAGCTTCTCCCGGACTAGTTACTGACCCTTTGTTCCTTCTCCTTGAGAAGGAGAACTGAAAACTATTCGAGAAAGCACTGTATTAATGCCTTTGCACTGGCTATTCTATACATTTCCCTCTAAAGCGCACAGACCTTGCTAGGACCTTTCAGCTGCTTGTCAGCTTTTCTGAGAGGGGTCTCTAGAAAACGCTGACTGTTTTCCGCAATCTCCGTAAGCTCTGTAACTCAGATCTTCATGAGAAAATACTATTATTGTCATTGCTGTTACTGTGCAAATGTTCTTTCTGGGAGAAACCCTATTTGAACTAGAAGCACACCGTGCTTTTAGGTTTAATTTAATTTCTAGGTTTAAAAATTGCTATTACAAACCAATCTGCCTACTGCCGTACTTTGAAATTTGCTGTGAAAGGCAGAAGGAAAGCGGGAGGAACTTGAAATGTGATTTTCCTGCAGTCATACAGAGAGCTACAATAATGATACCAGGGGGCTAAATTTTCAACTCCATTTCTGTTAACCAGCGAAGGTGCAAGACTATTTCTTCGTTAATGACTCCATATGTTGGCAATTCATGCCTCAGAATGAGCCAACACACACACACACACACACACACACACACACACAAAGTGTCATTTCAAAGGAAAGACAAGTGATGGAGATAAGGGGGCAAATGGTGGTTTTGCAGGCGGAGCTAACCTGTTGCAGAACTGGGCCACTACTGATTTTGATAGCACAACTTAGACAGCTGCCACGATGGGCATTATTCACAAGGGTCAGAAACTATTACATGTGACTTCTTAGCGGTCCTCTTTAATTATAGAGCTGCGAAAAGCAGTCAACTCTTGGTGTAAGTTCTTCAAGAGAGGAATTGCTAAAATCCAGCATTCATGAAACTGCATTGATATGTTTTCAAATTCTTTTTTTTTTATTATTATAAACCCTATTAAGAACAAGAGAGCCTACAGCGGTTCAACATCAGGACACGAAAGAAATAATTAATGCTCGCGCCATAAAATGACATTTTTCAAAGGCACTGGTAACTGAAAGTAAGACGAAACAAGATCAGGTTAAAGACGGAGCAGGAATGTTTCATCCAGAGCCCCCATGCCTTGACGTGCTGCACATCGCCTCTCCCAAGGGGACGCTGCTGTGCGTCACCCTGGAGTTCAGAAGTAAAAGACTTTTGACAATTGGGAAAACATTTGCTTAAGTGGACGATCTGGTGAATGAAATGTAGGCTCTCTAATTCCACTCTTGCCAGCAGCGTGTCAGCTGGCGAGGGTGACCTTATACTTAAATATAAACCAGAGCACTTGTGACAAGGAAAGGCGACACTATTCATGATCACAACAGGACAAGATGCAGAAACCACGACTGTCCCTGGCAAACCAGCACAGATGGTCACCTGTGGGTAGGCCAAGATAAACCCCATGTGCTCCTCAGGTTTCGAAATGCAGAATGAGCATAAATAATGCTGTTCGAGTTTCCCTATGTGGAGCTCGCGAGACATTTAAGCATTAATTAAAAGTGTGAACCTCATCGGAGCTGTTTTACAAGCCCCACCACCAATTTCACATCGGAGAATACAAGTTCTACCATATGATATATTTGGTATGATTCATCCATCAAAACAGAATTTTCCTGTCTTTAGGGCAACGATCTCACAGATGTGACCATATCACCATTTATATCTCCAGCATTCCCTCTACAGGGTAACCAATCTTCCTGATCTCACTTGAGTCCTGAAAATCCCAACGGCTCCGAGGAGATCTGGCCAGCCTAGAAGAAGGGAGTTGGCCAACAGCCTCCCCCACCACTCAAGTCTATTTCCATGTCATATAACTTTCTTCCCCTTCCCCATAAAATTTTTCAGGCAATTAGAAATATGAATTACACTTAGTCCCAATGTGTTAACGCTTTAAGCGTATTTGCTTTTTTTTTTTTCAAGAGAATCCACTGATGTTCATTTTTATCGGGGTTTCTTTTATCTCTTTTAAGTTGGAGCGCTGGAAAGCAAAGACCCACGTGTGCCAAAGAGTGTAGCCGGAGCTGCCATGTGTGCAGCTCATCAGGGAGAAGCCAGCGCTCAGCTCTAATTTGGGTGGTCCCTGCAGACCAGGTCTGGATTCCAGGTGGCAACTTTTAAGCAAAAATTGCAACTTGTATGCTCTCACCCCTTTTATCCCAGAGCTGGCTAAACTGTGACCTAAATCTATAGAGTCCCTCCAGCTAGAGAGGAACCCAGGAGAATGTGAGCACTCCCACAGTTATGAGCACTGAGCACTCCGCTTGTTACTTGCTTTACCCAATGGTGCTATTGTGAACCCTTTCATTAGAGAGCATTTGGTGAGGCCTCCCTGGGAAGGCATTTCCCTGGCCTACTTCTGCCCTTGAGCTAATCCACATGCTCTGCAAAGCTGCTCCAAACTGTTGGGGGAGCACGTACTGCAGGGAACCAATCACAGAGCCAGAAAATTGCCATCAGATGTTAGCTTCTACTGCCCTCACCCATCTCGCAGATGAGCAAACAGAGGCCTTCAGGGTTAGCACCTGTCAGCCTCCGCCGTCAGCCATCACTCTGTTGAGTGTGTTTAATACTTAGGAGCTTTTGTATTCTTTTCTCACAACTTCCCTAGGGACCCCTCAATTATTCTCATTCCTTTTGCTATATTGACATAGACAATAAAGTCAGGGTTAGTTTTATCTGGGGTCAGCAAAGTCAGGATCTTTGCTGTACAGGCCACGTGGCATTAGGCATTAGTGCCTTCTCTGCTCATTGAGATGCAGCGTACGCTGTGTGTGATGCACGTGCTTGCCTATGTGCCAATTCTATAATGCCAGGGACATCCCAGGACATGGGACAGATGAGGCTGGGACCAGCCATCAGAGATGAAGAGGAGAAGCCTGAACATGGTCTGACAGTGGAAAGAGCCTGTGAGGTGAGTGGGGGCGGATACAGGTATGTCCCGTAGTCTGGTGGGCTTGGGGTATAGCACAGAGGTAGAGTGTGCAAGCTCTGAGAGCCCCACCCTAGAGATGACTTTGGTACAGCAGAAAGAGAGGTTCACGACATGCCTCCTAGGGTCCTGAAGGGGGGTTATCCTTACCGCTGAACCTTTGCTCTCCTTCCCCCCTGCCTCCTACCCTAGAACTCAGAGCGCCTCATCTTCCCTACCAGATGGGGGAGAAACATGTAACACTGGATTGTGTCTATATGCTTCTCTGTTAAATAAACACTAACTTAGACTTTGTTTCTTTTCTTTCTTTTTTTTTTAAAGATGTTATTTATTTATTCATGAGAGACAGAGAGAGAGAGAGAGAGAGAGAGAGAGAAAAAGAGGCAGAGACACAGGCAGAGGGAGAAGCAGGCTCCATGCAGGGAGCCCGATGTGGGACTCGATCCCGGGACTCTGAGATCATGCCCTGGGCCAAAGGTAGATGCTCAACCACTGAGCCAGCCAGGTCCCTAGAATTTGTTTGAATAATGCACCTGAATATTTTTTCCCACGTTTTCTTCATTCTTACATTTTGGGGTTTTTTTTTCTTTTTCTTTTCTTTTTTTTTTTTTTTTTTTTTTTTAGATTTTTATTTATTCATGAGAGACATAGAGAAAGAGTCAGAGACATTGAGAGAGGGAGAAGCAGGCTCCATATGGTGAGCCTGATTCAGGACTCAATCCCAGGACCTTGGGATCACGGCAGACACTCAACCACTGAGCCACCCAGGTGCCCCATTCAGTTCTTAGTTTTACTGAGTAATAGCCACAGATGGTTTTTGTGAGTTTGTGAGGGCCTCAGACAACCAAGAACAGAAGGGTCAGTGCAAACGCTGCTGCTCTTCTATCTCAGCCCCGGGAGGCTAACACTGTGCCAGTGGAATAAGGGCAGTGGGGGGGGGGGGGGGGCGGCGCTGCAGGGACAGGTGCTCCAGAGGCGCGGGGTGTGCAGAGGGTGGGCCACGCTCCAGCTTCTCCACCAAGCTGCACCCCCCCCCCCCTCAGGTTTTATAGTCAATTCTTGAAAACCAATCATGTGCTTCAGAGCTTAAGTACTTTTACAGTGATTTCATTTTTTCCCACCCCAGCCCTCAGAATGGAAGGAGAGGGGATAACTTGTGTTTCTTGCAGATGGAAAGAAACAGTTTTAATAATGAGGGACCTCATTTCAGGAGCCAAATCGGAGGAGGAAGAAGACCTGGGTAGTGTTTATCCCCTGTCCTGCGGTTCTGCTTCTCCCCTCTACCCTGCCAGGTGAATTCTGTGCTCCTCCTCATGTGCTACTAGGGCTTAAAATGTTCTTTCTAAGATTATACTGTTTTGCTTTTGAAACACATTTTTTCTCAAACTTTACAATCACTCAACTGGGCAAGGTTTAGTGGGATAAAATATTTAATTAAAGGTTGGGCCAAGTTTTCCACAACACTCTATGAGGAGTCTAGTTTATGTGAAGTGATTGAATTCATAAAAGCAAAAGAAGAAAATGGTAAGTAGTTTCTAGTTGCTTCTGTGCCCCAACACGCACTTCCTTCCTTCCTTCTACATGCACCCCCAACCCATGTGCATAGGAACCCAAGACCCTGGAGCACCTGGATGGCTCAGTTGGTTGAGCATCTGACTCTTGATTTTGGCTCTGGTCATGATTTTGGGGTCGTGGGATCAAGTCTCAGGTCAGGCTCTGTGCTCAGTGGGGAGTCTGTTTGAGATTCTCTCTCCTTCTGTTCCTCCCCCGCTTTCTAAAATAAATAAACGAAAAAAAAAAAAAAAGAACCCAAGACCCTGATAACTGGCAAACTGATGTAGTAACGTAGACGAGTGAGGAATTGATAAAATCTCAAGTGTGCCCTACTCACAAGTGCCTTCTGAGGAAGGCAGTGGGGAGCTCCTTTGTGCCACCCCAAATCAGTAGGAACCAAGCTGGAGTGCTCTCCATGGAAGAGTTCAGGGTGCTCTGGGCTAGAGAAGGATTCGGAGACCCAGTTACATCTCCTCTGTTCTTTCTTACAGAATTTGAATGAGGTGTAGAGAAAAAGGCATTAGGGTGACCAATGGGCCAGGTCTGCCCAGGACTTAGGGTGTTACCAGGATGCATATATTTTTATGCTAAAACCAGGAAAGTTCTAGGCCACGTAGGTACAGGTGGTCACCCCAGGTGCAAGCAATATGGCGGCCAAAGCAGAGCCTCACAAACAGACATTAATAAGCAAAGCCAAGAAGCAGCAAAAGAAAGGAATGGGGGTGGGGTGGGGAGCAGAGTGTGAACCAGCAAGCAGTAGTGGCAGTAGAGAAAGAAGTTGGCAGGGATGGAGTGGCTAAATGAAGGACAAGGACAGATTTCTGTTGGTTTCCCAGAGTAACTATTGCTTTATCCTAAATGTCAAAGGACCATGTTCAGCTGCTCAAGAGGTCTGGGAAAACCATTTCCTAATCTTCCTGCTTCCTCATATAAATAATAGCCCAACCTATGGGGTAGGTCTATTCCTTGTCATCTGTGTGTCATCTGTCCTGCCTGTGAAAAGCAGGACACTGAAGTGGAGAGTTTGCAGAATCACTTTGGAGATAAATACTAAATATGGTTTGGTTCATCTTCAAAACACAGTGTTCTTTGTTCTACCCTTTTCAAGATTGAAACCAAATAGTTTATAATTGCCTTTGGCTGCAGGTTTTTACAGTAAAATGATTTATTTCAAGAAGTTCCAAAAATTCTAGAGGTAAATTAATGTAGACTGGATTAAGAAAAGAAAAAAATGAAGGAAAAGGAAACTGACAATTCCCTAGTTCAAGTCAGTATTTCTCAAACATCAGCAATTTGTTTTCTGTTATCAAGTTGTCACACTTCATACTAGTATTAACTCAATATTGACTCATTTAAAAAGATTAAGCTTTTTGTCCTTGATAATATTGTTAAAATTATGGGTTTGATAAAAGGATGTATTTTCTGACTTTTCTTACAATATAAGTATTTAACAATTTTTAATAAGTAAAATATTTGTTCTTGTAATTGCTTTACAAAACAACTGCAGCCTGAAGAGTATTAGTTTAGTGTTTGTAACCAATCCAGCCATCCTGTCATTCACTCACCCCTTTCTCTTTTTAAAAAAATATTATTGAAAAAAAAATTATTGAGCACAGGGGGGCCTGGCTGGCTCAGTTGGTAGAGCATGTGACTCTTAATCTCACAGTTGTGAGTTTGAGCCCCCCTTGAGTGCAGACATTACTTAAAAATAAAATCTTTAGGGGCACCTGGCTGGCTCAGTGGGTGAGTGTCTGCCTTCGGCTCAGGTCGTGATCCCGGGGTCCTGGAATTGAGTCCCACTCGGGCTCCCTGCAAGGAGCCTGCTTCTCCCTCTGCCTATGTCTCTGCCTCTCTCTGTGTGTGTCTCTCATTAATAAATAAATAAACTCTTTAAAATAAACAAAATCTTTAAAAAATTACTGAGTACTAATTTGCCGTGGAGGGGGTGCAAAGGATGCTGACATGAATAAGACAAGGCATAGATATGTGAATGTTTATCATTGCCCTGCATAGTATTTGCTATTACATGAGCCTCTCATGAGATTGTTAAGTCACAAAGGAAAAAAACTAGTTTCAATCATTTTGGAACCCCAGCCCCTACCACAGCCCTGTGTGCACTGAGATGCTGAGTAAATGTGTTTTTGCTTGGTGGGATCAATGAAGGAATGATGAAATCATGTAGACCAAGAAGATAATGTTTATGTTCACTTAATTAAAGAAAAGTAGAGCTCTAGCTGAGATATAAACAAAAAGCATGGAAGGAGGAGCAGCCACATTGGTCAAGAACAGGAAAGCTTGAGGGGAAAGGTAACAAGGTAATGTGTGGTCTCAAAGAATGAATAGAGTTTCACCAAGTGCGTCACTGGGGAAAGAGCAGTTCAATCCAAGGAACCCCAAGTGCAATGGCCAATGCCTGGGAGAGTATGAGTGGGATGTGTGTGGTTGGGAGTATGGGGAGTAACTGGTGGTGGCAAGTAATGGCAGAAAGTAAAGACATTTAAAAAAATTAATGATTGGGATTGGGACTGACCGAAGATGGATTAAAAAAAAGGTAAGGAGCAATTCTGAAGGTTCTTGCGTTTCAATTTTTTTTTTTTAGAAATTTTATTTATTTATTTGAGAGCCAGAGAGAGTCAGAGAAAGCATAAGAAAGAGGAGGGGCAGAGGGAGAAGCAGACTCCTTGCTGAGCAGGGAGTCCAACGTGAAGCTGTATCCCAGGATGCAGGGATCATAACCTAAGCCCAAGGCAGATGCTTAGGAGTCACCCAGGTGCCCTGGGTTCTTGCATTTCAAATGGGAAGTTTAAAGTGTATCCACTAGGCAATGAGGAATGAATGGACCAAATCTGTACTTTAGAAAAGGGATTCTGTTGGCATAATGTTGGCTGTACTGAATGGTGGCAGGGGAGGGGTGGAGATGAGCAGCCGTGCCGTTAGGAACTGTGACACACGCATGGTATTTCACGGTGTGTGTCGTCTGGGAGTCACGGTCAATGTCCCTCCATTACTCCTTCCCACCTTCCCCCACCTATTTGCTCAAAAGGGCAGATGCCCTTCAACCTGCCACCCTGGTTTAAATATTTTCCTAAGTTCAAGCTTATCCATTACACACAAGTCTGAGTCATTTTTACACAGAAATCATGTAGACGATCTATGTGTATCCAATCAGAGGAAAAAATAAACAACATCAAAGGTGGTCTGGGGAGCTAAAAATCAAAAGGTAGGAAAACAGAGGCAGGCAGCTAGGAATTAACAAAGTGCTTTCTTTTTTTCTTTTTTTACAAAAAAATTTTTTAAAGATTTTATTTACTTATTCATGAGAGACAAAGAAAGAGTCAGAGACATAGGTGCAGGGAGAAGCAGGCTCCCTGCAGGTGAGCCTGATGCAGGATTCAGTCTCAGGACCCTAGGATCACGACCAGAGCCAAAGGCCGATGCTCAAACACTGAGCCACTTAGCCACCCCTTTTTCTTTTCTTTTTTTCATCTCTTAAAGATTTTATTTATATATTTGAGAGAAAGAGAGAGCACAAGCCGGAGGGGAGTGAGGGGAGAGGCAGAGGGAGAAGGAGAAGCAGACTCCCTGATATGCAGGAAACCTGACATGGGGCTTGATCCCAGGACCTTGAGATCATGACCAGAGCTGAAGGCAGATGCCTAACCGACTGCCACCCAGGTACCCCAACAAAGTGCTATTTCATTCAGGTTCTCAATTTATTCAGAAACAACCTCATGCTCGCTCTTGAGCTAGGTGGTCCTGGATGAGTAGTTATTTAGCCTCTCTGAGCCCTGTGAAATGAAGGCTCTAGGCTAAATATACTCATACGCTCCTGTCAATTATAACATTCTATCCAGTTTTTCTATAGCTTTGCAGACAGGCCAGGTCCATATTGGTAAGGCAGGCGAACCCACACTGGGGACCACTCCCTCCCCCAGCAACACTGCCAACTGCACTAATGGAAGGGAGAAGAGGGTTACCTATGCTTATTCTGTGTTCTTCCTTTGTCCAAATACTGACTGCATAGACAAGGCTACCACTTTAAAGTCAAGGGAAGAACATGGTTTAGTAGCCTTGAACTGCTAATATTTCTCAAAGAATGTTGGTGTGGAGGGAGCACAGACTCTGGAGTCCAAGCTCAAACCTTTGCTTCACTACTTAATTGTTGTACAGCCTTGGGCAAGATACTTCGTTTTCCCACCTGCAAAATGGAAATAAGAAGAGTAACTTCTTCTTAGGGTTTCCAGGAGGATAGAAGGAAGACAATGCCCAGCACATGGTAAGTGTCACATAAGTATGGTGAGTAAATGAACAGAATAATGTGATAGGCAATTCTATCAATGTCGGTCACAACATGATCATCCGCCCTCTACCATCCCAACGTGGGTCACGATCTCTAGGGGATCCAGATGTGTGATTAAAGCTGTTGGACATAAGTCAAAAGTGCTGTTGCTGGACAGATGAGCAAGACCCTCTAGTATTCATCAGTTCACTCCTCCATGGTGACATGTCCTCTTGACTCTAAAGGGAATTTATCTGGCACTTTTATTCAATGTCTGCAGTGCTCTAAACGAAAACAAAACACAGTAACCTCAGTCATCTAAACATAATAGATCTGGATGAGGCATGCCCAGTGACATGAAGTTTGCACGACTGGCTGGGAAAGTTAGAATGTGGAGAAACTGCCTTCTAGTGTAGGAAGCATCTGCCAGGGAAGATCTTGCTCCCTCAGAAAGCCTGAAACTCCCCACTCTCACCCCATCAACAACATTTTGTGAATGAATGAATGAACCTTTGTAACCAAAGTATTTCTACTCTATGTGGAGGTCAAAATCCAATTAACACCAAGGAGAATTAGTCAGAGAATGCTACACAATTGAGGCATGAGGGAGGGATGGGCAAGGAGCCTTTGGAATCTGATAAAAATATTATCCACTGATATTGGGACTCTTAAAACACAGTCAATACAGATTCATAACGTGTAGAATGGGCTTTGGTCTTCTCTGGGCTCTGGTTTTGCGAAGGAGAAAACGAAGATGAAGACCAAAAGAAATAGATTAATGTGTCTGGACAGTCACTGAATAGGTCCACAAACAAATTCAGAGCGCCCACAAGATGCTAGCAGGGTCGTGTTGAGAAGGATGATGGAGTGATGGTGGACATGGCTAGACAGATGGCAGTCCTATGCACTCGATGCACAACACGGTTGAACTTCATCCTATAAGCGCCATGGAGTCATGTGCAGGATGAAAACAGCAATGATACAGTTACATCTGTGTTTTAGATGAACTGGGTGGAAGAATGGATCTGAAAGGAGCAGGAAAGGGGACTACACTCCAGTGTCCATGGTCATAGTTCAGGAAAAAAAAATGTGAGAGTCTGAAGTAAGGAGTTAGGGAAGATGAAAAGACTGGGCAGATTTGAGAAATACTTGGGAGGTAAGATTGGAATGTTGTGCAGATTAATTGAATATGGGGTGACAGAAACTGGGAAGATCACCCCATAGCAGCTAAATAGCCTCAGTTAACACATCAACATCCTGCCAAGGTTTTTTTTTCTTTTAAGATTTTTTTTATTCATTCATGAGACACACAGGGAGAGAGAGGCAGAGACACAGGCAGAGGGAGAAGCAGGCTCCATGCAGGGAGCCCGACGTGGGACTTGATCCCGGGTCTCCAGGATCAGGCCCTGGGCAGAGGGTGGCGCTAAACCTCTGAGCCACCCGGGCTGCCCCCTGCCAAGGTTTTTATGCGGCTTTAGTTTGGTCAGTTCTACCACAAACAGACCCAACTATTCCCAAAATAACTTCATTGCCCAAACAGGTTACTGTTAGCATATTCATTCGATGTTAGGTACAGCCCTGCACATTCTAGGAAAACAGAGAGAAGTCAAGGTTAAAAATTAGGGGTTTGCCAAGCCCCTAATTTTTTCATAGTTAGGAATGACTCTTGGCACATGGCATTAATTTTGTATTATATGCAATCTGATTGATCACTATGTGCGAAATTGTAAATAGTTGTCAAGAAGTCCAATAACCATTTATCAAAGTGACACTGTAAGTATGAGTAAGGAAGCAGAGAAGTGGCAGAAAAATTAAAACTCTATTATTCGCGTAGACACTTCTACAATTCTAAAATTCCGGTGCCCACCGAGGTGTTCAATTTGGCCTGGGTACAATGTCCAGAACTGGGCAAAGTCCTTGGTTTGACTCCAGATCATGATGAAATACGTTGTTATGTTTGAGGTGTTAGGCCCAGCAGCCAGCACAGCGCCTGGCCCATAGTGGCCTCTCTAGGAACATTTGCTGGAGAAATGAATGAAAGTAAAGACAGTTCCTTTGGGTGGGGGGGGACCTGAGGGGACTGGAAGCCTGGCCCTGGAGCATCATGAAGAAGCAAGAGGTCACAGGAGGACAGCAGAGCATTCTACATCTCTTTCCTGAACCCAAGTGCCCCTCGGACTGGGTTCAGCGTCTACCTGCACCTGCACCTTCTTGTGTCTTTCTTAGTTACATCGCCTAGGGAGGGTCAAAGCCACAGCCCAGTCCCAGGGGAGGACAGAGTTGAAGTAGGAACTGAAATCCCTGTTGAGGCATTCGGCCGCTAGAGGGCGAGAGAGTCACAAGCCTGCTTAGAATGAATGTCCGTGCTGCTCTGCAGGGCGGAAGCATCCAGCCCTCCTGCAGCATCCTTAGCATTTCCTTTTTAAATATTTTATTTATTTATTTATTTATTCATGAGAGACACAGAGAGAGAGGCAGAGACACAGGCAGAGGGAGAAGCAGGCGCCCTGCGGGGAGCCCGACGTGGGACTCATCCCTGAACTGGGGTCACGACCTGAGTGAAAGGCAGATGCTCAACCACCGAGCCACCCAGGCGTCCCAGCTTTTCCTTTTTCTCAAGGTCCCCAATACTTGGTACAGCAGGACTCCTAGTACAATTTCGCCCTTCGAGAAATTTGAAATGTCTACCTTTGGCAAACGTCTACCTTTGTCTTTTTTTTTCCCCCCTAATGATAATTTGTAAGCAAAGACAGAAAACAATCAGGCAAATTTCCCAAGATTGACCAAGCAGGGCTTGGTCAGGCTACTGCCCTGAGCTGTTAGCATCTGTGCAACTGCTCCAAGCTGTGAGCACAGGTGTGCACCTTAGAGCAGCCAGGTGGTATGCCCCACGGCCCTACGCGTCATCAGGTAAGGGCGCCAGGTGAGCCCAGTGATATTCGAGTTTCAGATAAATAATGAATACTTTTTATACATAGATCTGCCCCAATTGGGGATGTAATCTGTTATTTTTATCTGCAAAATCTGGCAACCCTCCCTGCATGGGGCACAAGGATGCTTGCTCTTGGACCTGGAAACTTCATGGTTTTGCCTTTTCCTCAGGCCTCCCCTGTTTGGAATGCTCTTCAGGAATCACATCCCTCCCCGTATGATACTCCTTAGTCAAGGTCTGGCTGAATGGTTACTTCCTGCTTCCCCTTCAGAGCTCTGTAGAGCCACATTGCCTGAATGGTGTAGTGTTGATCACACTGGCCTAGCTTTCCAGAGTAGTGTGTGTGTGTGTGTGTGTGTGTGTGTGTGTGTGTGTGTGTGTGAGAGAGAGAGAGAGAGAGAGAGAGAGAGACACGGGATCAGTGATTTTCAGAGGGGGCCAGAAGGGAGGAGACACATTTGAATCACCTGGGAGGAGCGCTGACTCCACAGGTTCCTATCCATGAAAGCAAAAGCGAAGTTGCACGGGGTGCCTGGGTGGCTTGGATGTTTGGGCGTCTGCCTTCAGCATGGGTGGTGATCCTGGGGTCTTGGGATGGAGCCCTGCATTGTGTGGGGCTCCCTGCTCAGTGGGAAGTCTGCTTCTCCCTCTCCATCAGACCCTCCCCCTTTTCATGTTTTCTCTCTTGGTATGTCTCAAATGAATGAATAAAATCTAAAAAAAAAAAAAAAAGCGAGGTTGGAAACCACCACTCTAGATTACCAGCCCCTTGACGGCAGGGCCTGGACTTGTTTATTGTTCATCTTTGTGTCTTCTCTGCCTAGCACAGAAGAAACTCAGCACAGTGACATCTTTTAAAAATAATATAACCAGCAAAGCCCTAGCTCTAAGCACTACACCCCCTCCTCCTTTGCCCTCCCTGCTTTGCCATTTCTTCACCTACACCATGGAGGAGAACACTCATTTGCTGACTTGGTATCATCAGGTTTTCCACTCCTTCTGCCCACTGCACAGAGAAAGAAGTGTTACAAAATCTGGGGAAATGCTGTGAAGCCCACAGTGTACAGGGTGCTGAGGATCCTGGAGGGATAAGATGGGTGGAGACAACTAACAGGTCTGTAAACTCTATACAAAGACAGGTTGCCTGAGCTAAGGACCAAGTGAGCTGTACAGACACCCCATTTGAGAATTGAGCAGAAGGTGAAAGGCCAGGATTGGCAGGGGAGTTTCACAGAAGAACTGGCAAGTTATTTATAGACCCCTTGGAGTTGATTTTT
Source organism: Vulpes vulpes (assembly GCF_048418805.1). Taxonomy (NCBI): domain Eukaryota; kingdom Metazoa; phylum Chordata; class Mammalia; order Carnivora; family Canidae; genus Vulpes; species Vulpes vulpes. The sequence continues at coordinate 99,894,147 of NC_132781.1, read as the reverse complement.
AATAAAGACAAATAGTCAAGTACATAGCACTCCTTCCGTCCTTCCGAAACACTTATTGAGGGTCTCCTATTGTCCCAGGTCAACTATGGAACGATGCCGGTCAAGCATGAAATGCCCACAGTTTAGCTGCTCACAATAAATGATCGTGTTGGCAGGGGCACTTATTTCCCATTCCTTGACCTTCCAAAGGACAGGTTCCCCCCTCCTCCAAATCTTTCTGCCCCTCCCCTTACCCTTTCCAAGAGAGGCACAGTCCAACTTATTCTCTCTCTGTCTCTGTCTCTCTCTGGGCCCCGATGTTGGGAGGCCTGTAGTGGTTCATATGTATCTGGAACGAGTAGGAGAGTTAGCCTTAGGGTTGCCTGAGTGGCTCAGTTGGTTAAGCATCCACCTTTGGCTCAGGTCACGATCCTGGAGTCCTGGGATCCTGGAGTACTTTCTCCCTGGCCCTCTGCCCCTCCCCCACCATTCTCTCAAATAAATTAACAGAATCTTAAAAAATAAGAAAAGAAAGCCTAATTCCAGGGTGCAACCCACTGTTCCTCTGACCCTAAACTATACTTTAGCATTGACTTTGTCAAGTATCCAAACTGATGTTTTAGTCTCTTTCTCTTTACCTCTTAATTTGCTTCGAACTTGGATAGGAAAAGTGATATTATAGGTGGGGCCTTTTTATTTATTTTTATTTATTTTTATAAATTTATATTTTATTGGTGTTCAACTTGCCAACATACAGAATAACACCCAGTGCTCATCCCGTCAAGTGCCCCCCTCAGGACCCGTCACCATTCACCCCCACCTCCCGCCCTCCTCCCCTTCCACCACCCCTACCTAGTTCGTTTCCCAGAGTTAGGAGTCTTTATGTTCTGTCTCCCTTTCTGATATTTCCTACCCCTTTCTTCTCCCTTCCCTTCTATTCCCTTTCACTATTATTTATATTCCCCAAATGAATGAGACCATATGATGTTTGTCCTTCTCCGATTGACTTACTTCACTCAGCATAATACCCTCCAGTTCCATCCATGTCGAAGCAAATGGTGGGTATTTGTCGTTTCTAATGGCTGAGTAATGTTCCATTGTATACATAAACCACATCTTCTTTATCCATTCATCTTTCGATGGACACCGAGGCTCCTTCCACAGTTTGGCTATTGTGGACATTGCTGCTATAAACATTGGGGTGCAGGTGTCCTGGCTTTTCACTCCATCTGTATCTTTGGGGTAAATCCCCAGCAGTGCAATTGCTGGGTCGTAGGGCAGGTCTATTTTTAACTCTTTGAGGAACCTCCACACAGTTTTCCAGAGCGGCTGCACCAGTTCACATTCCCACCAACAGTGTAAGAGGGTTCCCTTTTCTCCTCATCCTCTCCAACATTTGTGGTTTCCTGCCTTGTTAATTTTCCCCATTCTCACTGGTGTGAGGTGGTATCTCACTGTGGTTTTGATTTGTATTTAGGTGGGGCCTTTTTAAAACCACAAACTATCTCCTGGTAGGTGTGGATCATTATTCTAAATTCTTTATGTATTTAATTCTCACTGCCTCGTAGGAAGAAAGCTTTATTATTATTTTGCAAATGAGAAAACAATACATTCATCAACTCCACAAAGGTCACCCATTTCAGGAGGGGAGAGGCCAGGATTCAAACTCACTGAAAGGCTGCAGAGCCCAGAAACTGCCTCCAGGCTATGCTGCCTCCGCTCGGCTTTCTTTTGTGGTCTAATCCTCTCCTGCTTTTCTAACGGAGTTATTTTAAATTCTCTTTAAATCAACAAACCCGAAGTACATGTGTGTGACTATTCTTTTTGTTAAATAAATGCTGAAGGAGAAAACACCAAGACAAAAACCAATGCCCTTGCTGAGAGCTGAGATCTGCTCTAACACTTCAAATGTTAAGAATCGAACACTTTTTCTCATCTACTGTTGACATAGATAGAGCTCTCTGGATTAGCACACCTAGCAGCTCACTTATTTCCTCAAGGAGAGACAATTTAAGCCATCGTTCTTGTTCAGGTGAGATAGTAACAATTTAGAGAATTCTCCCTTCTAGCTAAAGGAAGACAAGTATTATGTGACCTGGCTGGGGAGAAGATGAAGAAGTCCCTAATACTGTATTTATAACTCAGCAGGATGGATGGCAAAGCATGTGATAGCAAAAACTTTACTGTCTGCACAGTAAGGACTCACCATTTGGATCATTTGGATCCTGGCATAAAATCTGGTTTCGGTGACTGCTTCACAGCAAATATTCTGTCCAGAGAAGTCATAGGATTCCAATAAAACCAGAGCTATAAGATTTGTTCTAGACAAATAAAAAGTTACATAAGGGGAGTTTTGTTTTTGTGTTTTTTTGTTTTTTTTTAAGATTTTGTTTACTTGTTTGAGAGAGAGCAAAGAAAGAGAGCATGAGCAAGGGGAGGGGCAGAGGCAGAAGGAAAAGCAGATTCCTCACTGAGCGGGGAACGGGACCCCAGGGCTCAAACCTAGAATTCCGGGACCATGACCTGAGCTGAAGGCAGATGCCCAACCGACTGAGCCACCCAGAAGGCCCTTAGGGGACTTTTGAAGCTAGAGCGTTTATATTTTCAATATAAGCTTTCCTGTTCTTGCTGTAAGCATCACCCCATCCGTTGTTAATGTTGCTTCTGGTCCTATACAAGAAGGAATCCTTGGACCCTGTGCTTTTCACCAGCCCATTAGAGATCTCTCTAGTCCTTATCTGGGTGTGACCTTTAGCTCTGGGTTGGAGGGCCCTAGCATGGCCCCACACCATCTGTCTCAAATGTGCTTCTCTTAGAAGCCAGGAGCCTAAACGAGGGGGATGTGAAGCACTGAACCATGTGGGAATGGCTTTGGAAAATAAAGTCACAATGATTGTTTCATGCTTTGGACTTTGATCCTCATCTGGACTTCTTTCACAGGAATTACAAAACCATAGCTATTTCTCCTGGATGGAGAACTTTCCTATTCTGCCCATTAAATGTTTCTTACTCTTGACCAAATCCATTGGTAAGAATGTGGGTCTTTACATCACAGTAAGCAGAAAAAAAATTGTGCTTTGAAAAAACAGGCTCCATGGTTTAAGGTTGCCTGATAACTTTTTAAGAGGACAGTAGGACAAACCTACTTCCTTGTTCCTTTTCCTGGGCCATGAAATTGTGTTCATCAGAGCATGTAACTGATATAGATTATACATTGTTTTCTTATAGATGCTATCCATATGGTAGCTAATTGGAGAGTTCTGGCTGGCGTTTCCCGGAGTGGATGCCAAAGGATGAGAAGATGTTAAGAAAATAACTAGTCAGCAGCCTGCCTACCCTTAAACATGACATTCTCAATGGCTTGTTCTAATTCTGGAATTCCTAGATAGCACTGGGCTCTCCCAGGACATATGGAGGACTGGGGGAATCTGTGGATAGGAGAAACTTCTGGGCTCCTTATGTTTGTCAACCAGGGCAATCCTGCAATGGGAAAGCCCAAAAGCTAACTTCTAAAGCTCAGTGGGAGTCCAAGGCTGCTTACCATTCTACTCTGAGGTAGGTGGTTCGGGCTGAGCACACAAAGCTATTGGGGAAGTTCAGGCTTTAGAAAGAAGTAAGGGTGAGAGGGGCACCTGGGTGGCTCTGTGGTTGAGCATCTGCCTTCAGCTCAGGGTGTGATCCCTGGGGTCTGGGGATCAAGTCCCACATCAGGCTCCCCGCAGGGAGCCTACTTCTCCCTCTGCCTGTATCTCTGCCTTTCTCTGCATGTCTCTCATGAATAAATAAATAAAATCTTAAAAAAACAAAAAAAAAAGAAGTAAGGGTGAGAAATGAATATAGCACAATACCTATATAGGCTAAATCTTCTTCCTCTATTTTATTATTACTGGATGACAGCATACGTGCATGTATATGTGAGGGGGAAATGGGACAAGATTTTTAATTGTTACATTCATTGTGGGAATTATGGGGTTTCACACAAAGGCAGTTACTTATTGTCAAGAGGTGCCACCCAGTCTTTGGGTCACATTTTTAAAGTTTTGTTAAACAGAATGCTTTTGGTTCATCAATCTATTCCTTCAGTCAACCATTTAGTAGTAACAATAGATGTCATTTAATGAGGGCACACTTTGTCTCAGGATTAATGTTGAATATTTTCATACATGACATGTATTCCTCTCAACAACCCAACGAGGTAGGTATTATCCTTCCCATATAACAGAGGAGGAAAAGGAAACCTTGACAAGTCAGCGAACAAGCCCATGGACATACAAATATTAAGAGTGATACCAGGATTTGTAATCAGGCAGTTTGATTGCAGGGCCTGTGCTCCCAGACAGTTTACTGTACTTCCTTACCGAGGCTTAAGAAAAATGTCTGGTCTCCTTGAGGCTGGAGGGAATGACCAGAAACACGTATTTCAAGAGCTGAGTCTTGGCAATCACTGTATAAACACACATTACAGTGAATTCCTTAAGGTCTCACCTTGATCCTTCCTTCAGTACAAAGAACAATTGAATTTTGGTTAGAATGCACCAGAAATAAGCCAAAATAGGTTATGGCCTATTGAACATGGAGAAGAAATATCACAACTACAATTCTAGTCAATTCTACAAACAATTATGGAATGACAAATATGCACCTGGTACTGTGCCAGAGGCCAGAGATTCAAAGATGGAAATGAGGGGCCCTTTTAAACATGTATGTGGTTTATTCGAGGCTGAGATCCTCAGATCCCTGAGGATCCCCACTGGCTTGCTAGAAAGTACTTGAAACCTCATTATTATTGTGGCTTATCTCTTCAAGGCTTCAGTTTTACTCAAAGATTGGAGGTAAGGTGAGGGAATTAAACTAAGTAATGATAGCTAAGTAATTTAGACCATTTCCCATAAACATTTAAGCAAACACAGAAATCATGGAGTTAAACAAAAATAGTGCCTTCTTTTAAAGATAAAACACTGAGCTTCTAAGAAATTGCATGCATGAGGTCAACTCCCTAAGGGTTACCCCCTTAAATTCCCAAGGTTACTTGTTCCCTTTTCTGTGCTGATAATAGGCTGCTTCACAATGAGATGGGAACTGGGTAAAAGCATAGTGTTAGTGAAGGGATACAGACACATACAGACAGTGGTATTTTCTAGAAACTGAGAAAGGAAACATCATCTAGGAGGCAGGGTAGAGGGTGAAACTGTGAGGAGCTTTCTATGGTTAGTTCACAAGTTATGTGAACAAATATAAAAGAGGAAAAAAGAAGAAAAAGGGATTCGGTGAACTCATGGTATTGTGACAAGGGAGGAAGCTCAGGTTAAGGGAAATTGAGTTAAAATTGGATCCCGAATTAGGTCTTCAGAAATCACTTATGAACAAATCTAAAGACATGGGCTGGGCTCGTGGGTCAGGGTTGTGATGAACATTTCAAAGGCACCTAAATAAAGTGAGCTTAGATATGAGGCAATGTTGGAAGAGGAAAAGAGGAGAAATGATGCTGGAAGCACAGTCTAAGTCAGGGAGTGCAGAGTTGAGGAAACAAAGTAAAATGAGCTTGGAGGGAAAAAACAAGTGAAATTGAATGAATAAGAACTTACATGGGAGGAAAACTAAGGAGACCCAACTTCTAAATAATAGGCATCTCTGGAGAATCTCAAATAAGAGAAGAAGATATGATTATATCCAAAGCTAATTCAGGAAGACTTCCTGAAATAAAAGACTTGAATCTACAGATTGAAATATAGACTAAGACAAAAATGGATACAGAGCAAATTGTACAAGGAAAAAAAATCAACTCTGGAAGGCAATGTATCACGGTAAAAGTCTTCAGAGAGGTCAAGTGTGACTCAAGAATTCTATACTTTACACTCATTCAGGTAAAAAGGAAAAGGATTTTTAATTTTAAGAACTCAGGAAAGGGACACCTGGTGGCTCAGTGGTTGAGCATCTGCCTTTGGTTCAGATTGTAATCTCAGGGTCCTGGTATCGAGTCCTGAGTCCCCAGTCCCACACTGGGCTTCCTGCAGGGAGCCTGTTTCTCCTTCTGCCTATGTCTCTGCCTTTCTCTCTGTGTCTCTCACGAATAAATAGATAACATTTTTAAGAAAAAAAAAAAAAAGAACTCAAGAAAATAATTTGTGAGCCTTCTTGAAGAAATATCAGATTTTCTAAAAAAAAACTTGGAAGACCAAAGGCCAATCATCCAAGAGAAGATTTAAAAAGCTGGAGGAAAAGAGCTGCCATGAGGACAGAGCACCATTTGTACTAAAACCAAGACAACTGTAGACATTATAATTTCAGAACTGAAATTTTATGAACAGTGGACATTTAAATAGAACAATATTGCTAACGTGTATTGGGAAGATAGAATAGAAGTTAGAGTAGGTATGTTGATTTCCTAATTCTTCAAATGAGGGCGGGGCATTCCTGAAAGCTGGTTATTCAGGTAATAGAAGTATGAATTAGTATTGCCATTTTTTAATCACATGTACAGGTATACTTATTAAAATAAATGAAGAATAATAAAATAACCAGAAAAAAAATAATAAAATAACCTAGTTGCAACAAAAGAAGAGGTCTTGCGGGCAGCCCTGGTGGCCCAGTGGTTTAGCGCTGCCTGCAGCCTGGAGCCTGGGGCGTGATCCTGGAGACATGGGATTGAGTCACATGTCGGGCTCCCTGCATGGAGCCTGCTTCTCTCTCTGCCTGTGTCTCTGCCTCTCTCTCTCTCTCTCTGTCTCTATGAATGGATAAATAAAATATTTTTTAAAAAAAGGAAGAAGAGGTCTTGCAAGAGGATACTAAAGAGCATCACAGAGAAGATTTTTTTAAGACTTTATTTATTTATTTGAGAGAGAGCATACAAGCAGTGGAGATGGCAGAAGGAGAGGGAGAAGCAGGCTCCCTGCTGAGCAGGGAGCCTGATGTGGGGCTCGATCTCAGGACGCCAGGATCATGACCTGAGCTGAAGGCAGACGCTTAACTGACTGAGCCAACCAGGCACCCCTGGAGGAGATTCTTATTAAGCATTTATCAACCAACCTGCAGAATGTGGTACCGTGGTGACCTGGTACATGCACCTGTAACTTACCTCAGCTGGAATTCCTTATATGGCAGGGTTGACATGAGGCATCTTGGAGCATCGATGCTGCTCAGATATTGGAATGTTACCTGTGGTTTTACAGGGTACACAGAGAAAGTTGGAAGACTTACAACAGCGATGATTGTGTACATGGTGTTCCCAAGAGTTCACTTTTTAGCAAAGAATTTCTCTTTTCAGTTCATAGATAAATGGAAAACAGATCGGAAAGGGAGCCTCTTCCTGAGGGTCTCATCTTTCATTGCAGGTCAAGCTTTAAGATCAGTGAAAACTATTATTTCAGCATTTTGTGTCTTTCTCTTTTTACATACAGAAGCACTTTATCAGTGTTACACATATCTAGGTTATGCTATATTAATGAGAGAAATAACTTTTTTTTCTGAGATAATAGTCATTGCCCCTGCATCAATGAAGACCAGGATTTGCCAGCACGTCTGTGATTTCATAGTGTTAATGATGATCGTACTGAGGACAAACAGGAAGAGCAATCTTCTGCTGCTCCTGGTTTTAAATCTAATATTGCCAGCTGGAAGGGTCAACTTCCTATTTCTATCAGACACTCTCTGTTGACCAGTGACCTCCACGTCAGCTGTAAGCCTGCACTGGGAGTCTCATAAAGCAAGGAAGGGGTGGCGGCTGCATGAAAAACCACACAGAACATGGAGCAGAGGCCCGTGCCCTTGGAAGGAGCTTAGTGGTGTGGGTGACAGTGTGAATGTACTATACAAGTGGTAGCCTACTTGCACTAGAAAAACGATCTGGGGGGATCCCTGGGTGGCGCAGCAGTTTAGTGCCTGCCTTTGGCCCAGGGCGCGATCCTGGAGACCCGGGATCGAATCCCACGTCGGGCTCCAGGTGCATGGAGCCTGCTTCTCCCTCTGCCTGTGTCTCTGCCTCTCTCTCTCTCTCTCTCTGTGACTATCATAAATAAATAAAAATTAAAAAAAAAAAAACGATCTGGCCTTTCATAAACATCTCTTCCTGAAAAGGATTTTGCTGGGTATACTACAAACAACAACAACAACAAAAAAAACAAAACAAAAAACAAAAAAACCAAAGGCCTCACACACACACACACACACACACACACACACACACACACACACACGAAAACTACATCTAAAATGAACATCTGTTCCCACAGCTGTTCCCAAAAGCAGATTAAGGTACAACTGTCACATGAAAAGTGAAAAAGGGGAACATCTTTCCATTCTACTCTGAAGGAATTTAAAACCCTTTCCATTTACTAGCCAGTCATTTCACTGGGATTCAGTACATTTCAAGTCCTGCAAGTGAAAAACTGCTCTGTTATAAAGCAAACCTAAATATTCCACCAAGCTGGGAATATCTCAGGGCTCTAAACACAACACACATCCCACACTTCCTTTGGTCTCCACTCATTGTCCTCCACTTAAAATGAAGTGATTGTCATAGAAAGAAACGCAAGATGGACCAAGAGGCAGCCGTCCTGCCATGCAGGGCTCTGGTCGGTGTGGGTGTCACTCGGAAAGGGGCGACTGGCTTCCGAAAGGGGGCCCAGAGGAGGCTCATTTTTAGAAAGATGGTGAAGAATGCAGAAACTATGTCCTATAAGAAATGCATCCAAGGGGACTGGAGACATTTAGTTTGCGGAGGAGACTGCTGGAGGAGACACGGCAGTTGTCTTAGTACATTTGAAAGGCTGTCACACAGAATATAGAACAGATTTATTCTGTGTTGCTGTGAGGTGCAGAACAAGTGTCAAGTGTCGGCGAGTGGGCTCATTTTGATTCGTTACAGGAAACCTTTCTGTCTAATTAGATTTAGTAACACAATTGGTTGATTCTTAAAATAGAGGGGGAGCTCCCTGCCACTCAGAAGAACCAAGTAGAGTCAAGCGGAAGGTTTCTCATACTAAAATGTAGGACTGAGTGCCAGGGTGGCTCAGTTGCCTAAGCAGCTGCCTTCTGCTCAGGTCATGATCCCGGAGTCCTGGGATCGAGTCTGTATCAGGCTCCCTGCTCTGTGAAGAGCCTGCTTCTCTCTCTGCCTCTGCCGTGCGCCCCACCCCCCCGTGTGCTTGCTCTGTCAAGTAAATAAATAAAATCTGAAAAATAAAATAAAATAGAATGTAGGACCAAGTCAATGACTATGCTTCTACAGTCTGTCATTTGGGCTTGGTTATAAAGCTTTTCATATAATTTTTGAAACTCAGAGAACAATGACTGGGGTATTTCTAGGACACAGTGATGTAGCCCCTTTACTTCTTTAGTCATTATTCTCTTTTGTTTAGATTAATGACAAGCAGATGATGAACACACACACACACACACACACACACACACACACACAGGAAGGAAAATCACAGGAAGAGGGGTAGGAGGAGAATCCAGAGCTTCCCATGGCCTGCTTTTTCTTGGAAATTAGGCTAAATTGGAAGGGTCATATCCAATGAGAACCACTGCACACCTAGAGTGCACTTTCATCAAAGACCAATTCACCCTAAAATTTCTCACTAGATGTGAATTTTCACCAGCAGCACTGCAATGTCCATATACAATAACATAGCTCTTGTGTTTATTTGTCCTCTTCATGGAAGTTCTCTGGTATCTTCCAGTACATCTGAGCTCATCCATAGCTGGATGATGCAAGTTGTGTTTACAGATTAACTTTAAAGAACATGCATACTTCCACTAAGCTCCCCTTCCCCAAACAAACATAAGTACACACAAAGAGCCCTATAGACCCAACCGACTTCCTAAACAAAACCAAATTCAAACAGACAAGCAAACAAAGCCATCACAATCTCCTTACAGGAAAGAGTCACTTTTGAAGATGGATTTTAAGAATACTGAACTGTGAACTCAGCTGATCATCAAATATCAAGTAAACAAGAAAAAACCCCACCAAGAAGGATCAGCATGTATGTGGTCTTCTAACTGGATCCCCACTGGTGCTAAACTGAATTCCAGAGTCCTTTCAAAGCCCACTTCAATTCTATCTTTTCTTTTTAAGATTTTATTTATTACTGAAAGACAGAGAGAGAGAGAGAGAGAGAGAGAGAGAGAGAAGAGGCAGAGGCACAGGCAGAGGGAGAAGCAGGCTCCATGCAGCAAGAAAAGAACTTGGTCCTTTCTTAGGGTTCCATGGCTCCAACCACTGTTAGCAAAATAAACATGAAAGACATTCCTGACACCACCCTTTCTCTCACCACAATATGCAATTAATAACTAAAGCCCACCTAATTACTCTCCTATGTACTATTTGAATTCATCCTATCAGCACCTTTCTTCTGGACAATTGCAAAGTCTTCCCAGCTAGTCTCTCCAGGTATATGCTTTGCTCCAATCTAGAGCTAAAACAATCCGAAAGACAAAAATGATCATGCTACTTCCCTTCGATGGAAGCCACTGCCCTTAGGATGCGTTCCAAACTCCTCAGCCTGGCCACAAGGCCCTGAATGATCTGACCACTTGCTACTTTTCTAGCTGGGAAGAAGTAGCCTGGGGACTCAAGTCCTGTTGCTCCCTGTCCCTTCCAAGAAGGAGCCATACTCTTTCCCGCCTCAGAGCTTTATGCATGCTCTTCTCTGTCTCTCCTTCCCTTCCAATCTCCCTTCCTAGCCAAGTCCTACTCCTCCTTCAGTTCTCAACTCCATCTCAGCAAAGAAACACTCTGACACCTGCCACTGCTACATCAGACCCCCACTTAAATATTCCCACAGCTCTTGTCATCTCCCCTTGTAGTCCACATCATACTTTCCAGTCCTTATTCATTGTCAGCTTCCCAAAGGAGGTTAGAAATGTCTAGATAACAGGGACCATGTCTGCCTCAATCAATGCTGTATTCCATGTACCCTGCACCTAATTTGTGCTCAAATCATTGTTGAATGAACACATTAATGAATGACATGTGCTGTCTAAATCAATGATTCATACGTTTCACTATGCAGAAGAATTCTGGGAAGCCAATTTAGCAGATCCATGATCAGCCCCAGGAATCTACCTTTTTAACAAGAGCTCTGGAGGATTTTGGTCTAGATTTCCCTTGGCTCACACTCTGAAGAGCAATACTCCAAGATGCAGACAGCAGGGGTGGGTGGGTGGGGGTAGGGAGAGAAGCAGAATTGAGATTAAACAGACATAGGGAGCAAAATGTGAGAAATTAAATAACAATAGGAGATCTATGTAATTGTTCAAACAACCACTGAACCTCTGAAGGACTATGCGACAGATTGTCAAATGAAATCCTCAGACAATGAGAGCCCAACACACTTAGAAGAAGAAGCCATCTGGAGTGGCTGGAGGTCTGTGTGTGTGTGTGTGTGGGGGGGTGTGGGTTGTTAAAACAGGAAAATAAATTTGAGAATGAGGTTGGAGGGGAGAAGATGGGGAGAAATGGTATTACAGAAGGATAACAAGAGCATGAGTTTAGAGGAAGGAGGGTAGAGGGCAAGAAGTGAACTACTTTGCTTGAAAGTCCAGAAGTTGAGTGGCTAGGAATATGATTAGAAATATAGAGAAGGGTCTGACTGGAGAGGTAATGAGGAGAGTCAGGATATGCCACCCTAAAATAGGCCACTTTGGCATAAGGATTATTTTGAGGTGAAGGCCACTGAGAAGCAGTAAATGCAGGGAGAACTCGCTGCCCTCTTCTTTTCTGTCTAAAAGGAGGGCATATATTTGTCTCTGTAAAGGTGTCCTGCCTCCCCTCTCTGCTATCAAAGAGGATGACTCTCCTCACTGGAGAGGGCAGTCAGTTTGAATCTGCATAACAGAACTCAAAATCCTTACCTTACTCAACCCTTACCTCTTCTTGGCTTCCCCCATATATTTACTTACCTTCCCACAATTAACTCCTCTGGAAGCCCAAACCTATTTTCCTTTGTCCTGTCACTTCTCTATAATTTACCACCTTTTATTAAAACAGTATAAGCTTCCAGGTCTACCCACTTTTAAGCATTTTCAATTATTATTCTAGATTTATTTTCAAGTAATCTCTAGACCCAACATGGGGCTTGAATTTACAACCCCGAGATGCATACTCCACCCACTTAGCCAGACTGGCACCCTAGGGCTCTCAATTCTTTTAGGTGAAGTCTCTGATGTGCATATGACATAAACCTCCTCTCCTGTGAATCTCTGCCTGTTGTCACTTTAATTCACAGGTCCCAGTCACTGAAGATAAGAGGTAGAGGTGAAGTTTTTTTTTCCTTCTCCTACCTTAAGCAAAGGAATGACAGCCAGAAATTCCCAAAGGTAATACTTGACTTGCAATCTAAATAAAGGGCTTAAATTTGAGATACTTAAAAAAAAAAACTTCTGTTTTTATAGTATGCCCCACCTTCCTGATGTACTGAAGGACTTCTCCATAATGTAGACTTCACGTGAGTTGTAAAAATATAGACAAAGAATTAAGGCTAAAGAAGATATTGTGTACATCATGTCAGAGAGGCACTTAGTTCTAAGACCATGAGTGCTGAAGAATTTCAAGGAAAACGGAACAGCTGAAATGTAAGTCTAACTGTGAACTCAGTTAACATAAGAGGAGTCCTTTTTCTACCTTACTTATTTCATGTCTGCTTTGATGAGCAGTGGAGAGAGCTTGAAAGGGATCAGGATATTCTTCCCCAAACTATTCCACTTTGGCATAAGGATTATTTAGAGCTGAAAGCAATTAAGGAACAGCAGACCCAGGAGAAACTCTCTGTCCTCCTCCTTTCTGCTTAAAAGCAGGGCATAAATTTCCCTTTGTGAAGGTGTGCCCCACACCTGTTCCAGGAACAACTCTTATCACTGGAGACAGAGTCAGCACTGAGATGAGTCCACATAAACACATCTTACTAAAACAACCCTTATCTTCCACTAGTTCCCTTTATATATATTTTTCTTTTTTAAAAAAAGATTTTATTTCTTTATTTGAGGGAGGGAGGGAGAGAGAGAGAGAAAGAGAGAGAGAGAGAGAACAAGCAGGGGTGGGGGCAGAGGGAGAAAGAGAAGCAGACTCCCTGCTGAGCAGGGAGCCCAATGCAGGGCTTGATCCCAGGGCCCTGAGATCAAGACCTGAGCCAAATGTAGATACCTAACCTACTGAGCCACCCAGGCACCCCTACCCCCATTTACTTTCTAGTTGCTTCTGCACAATTTATTGTCCCTTGAAGCCCAAAGAAGAGCTGTGGTTAAATGGTATATTAACCCCTGAAACTAACCACCTTTTTGAGTTTCACTTCTTTTCTGACAATTCCTATCCATGTAAATATTAATGAAATTAATATTCTCCTGTTAATATTCTCCTGTTAATCTGTTCTTCATCAATTAAATTTGTTAGGTCTCCATATGCTGAACACCAGAGGAAAAGTTCTTCCTCCCCAGCAGAATCTACTTGCTGAAGCTCAAATAGCACAACCCAAAACATATGGTGGCTGACTGGATGGAACAGGGATTGTGAAAAAGAACACAGAGGGTGCACCTGGGCAGCTCAGTTGGTTAATTGTCAGTGAATTGAACTTCAGCTCAGGTCGTGATCCTGGGGTCCCAGGATTGAGCCCCACATAAGGCTCCCTGCTCAGTGGGAGTCTGCTTCCCTCCCTCCTTCAGCCCCTCCCCACTGCTTGTGCTCTCTCTCAAATAAATAAAATATTTTAAAAACGAACAAAGGAAAACCCCAGAATTTCACCCCACGAGATCCTGTCAGAGTGCCCACAACCGGTTCTTGAGTGTATGGAATGTGTAGGTGGTGCGGTAATAGAACTGAAAGGAGCTGGCTTTATGTCCTGGTTCCAACACTTCAATGCCAGGTGGATTATCCTCTGCTCAACTGCACATTCTTCATCTGTGAAATGGAGATACAATTTCTCGCCATCCTTACAGGGTTGTGTAGGGAAAGCATTTGTGAACTCTAAGTTACTTTATACATAGAAAGCATTGTGAAATTCTATCAATAAGGCAATAAATAGCTCTTAAGTTGATTTCATTTTTTTCTTAAGTTTCTATGCAAGTGACATTCAAGTAAACATTAGTTGTAGTAGATGATACAAGGTATAGCGGTAAAATGATTCTGAATGGTACATAACATTCTTCTGTATATATGTCATCTCTTTGGCCTCACTTCACTTGCTTTCCTGAGAATAAACATATTAAACCCCAGCAGTACATCAATGTTACTCTCCAAAGGCTAAATACTGCAGGAATTTATATCTGATATTTAGGAAAAATGCCAAACCTGGCGATATCTGTATACACATTAGATAAGAGATTCAGCAAACAGATGCTCCTTCTTGCAATCAGCCAAGAACTTCTAATATTCTGACAACTTGTTAATCAACCAACATATGGTATCACTTTCGTAAACACAACACTCAGATTTTGCTTTTTACAGGGCATTTTCTGAGAGAAGTAATGGTCCTGACTCATCAACACTATTCACTGGAAACCAAGTGAAGCTAGCCTCCGCCACCACCTTACATTTGTTTAATTACTTGGGGAGAAAATAAATACAGGCATTGATTTGGATTTTATGCAGTTTATTCCTGAGTTGAGAATTTTAAAACCTCATCCCTTAGACATTTGCAAAAGTAGTAGAATATTTTCTTTATACAGATTTATGTGTACAGATATGTGTATATGTCAAAAAATGTCTATAGTTTCTATTTTAGTTTCCTAGGGCTGCTATAATAGTATGGAAAACTGAATGGCTTAAAACAAGATAAAAATTTTAAAAAGCAACAGGATAAAAAGAAGACAAATTTATTTCCTCATGCTTCTGGAGGCTGGAAGACTGATATCAAGCTGTTCAGAAGGCCCCACTTCCTCCTAAGCTTCTAAGGAAGGATCTTTTCTTTCCTCCTCCCAATTCTGGTAACTCTTGAGGCACATCCCTCCAATCAATCTTGGCCTCACCTTCACATGGCCATCTCCCTTCTGTGTTTGCATCCAAATTTATTCTTATGAAAAGGACACCAGTCATATGGGATCAGGGATCACTGTACTCTTGTATGACCACATCTTAACCTAATTATACCTACAAAGATCCTATTTCCAAATAGGGTCACATTCACAGGTCTGGATGGGAGTTAGGGCTTCAGTGTACCCTTTTTGGGCACACAATATCTAAACAGAACAAATCTGAGCCTATGAGATAACTCTGTTAGGCATTTGTGAGCTTTTTCTACCAATACTATTACTATGGGGATCATCCTCGGGTTCCTTGAAGTGGGCCCAGCTGACTCAAATACTGACCTGATGCTCATAATAACCCTTTTTCTGGGGTGCCTGGGTGGCTCAGTTATTTGAGCAATTGAGTCTTGATTTCGGCTCAGGTCATGATCTTGTGGTCATGGAATC
The DNA here is from genome assembly GCF_048418805.1 of Vulpes vulpes. NCBI lineage: Eukaryota > Metazoa > Chordata > Mammalia > Carnivora > Canidae > Vulpes > Vulpes vulpes. The sequence continues at coordinate 99,878,760 of NC_132781.1, read as the reverse complement.
AAGCCCCATGTTAGGCTCCACACTGAGGGGGGAGTCTGCTTGAGATTCTCTCTCTCTCTCCCTCTGCCCCTCTCCCTACCCCTCCCCATGCTCATGCTCTCTCTCTAATAAATAAATAAATAGATCTTAAAACAAAAAACAAAAAACTTCTTTGTACATTTCCTTCCCATCCCAGGAATCTCTTCTAACCATCTCCTTTTTTTGTGAATCCACTTTTCTCCTGGCTTCGACTGCACTCTTCAGTCCCCAATCCCTACCTCTGTGATCAACCCCAGCATGTCTTCACCCTTGCTCTCAAGCACCACTTTACTGGGCCACAGCTCAGCTTTCCAGCCAGACCCTAAACCAACCTAGTCCCCTACTCCACCCAGTGCACCAAGTTCTGCCAGCACCACTGAGGGGTGTGAGATCCCCTCCTTCCTGCACAAAGGGAACCAGCCAGGCCCTAGCCAGGTGAGAGGGGGTGTGGGCAGGTGGGAAATTACCTTTTGAAGGGCTTCAAACCGTCTACTTTCCCAATGCTTATGTGTACAGTGATGGGGTTAACAGCATCGTCATGGCCATTCACCTAAGTCCTCCACTTCTGAGGTTTCAGTAATAATGTTTATTCCTAATATTTCAGAAAATTATATATTTTATGTGCTTTGATGACAACAAAACTACCTCCTCTATGAGATGTTTAGAAGGTCTATCTAGGGGCACCTGGGTGGCTCAGTCAGTTAAGTGTCTGCCTTCAGCTCAAGTCATGATCTAGGGGTCCTGGGATCAAGCCCCATATTGGGCTTCCTTCTCAGTGGGGAGTCTGCTTCTTCTTCCTCTGCCCCTCCTCACAGCTCATGCTCACTCTTTCTCTCTCTCTCAAATAAATAAATAAAATCTTAAAAAAAATAAAAGCTCTACCTATATTCAAGATGACCAGGGTTATCGAAAGACACTAAAACCCTATGTGCATTCTCAGTCCTGAATTCTAGTTAGAACCTGCAGAGCAATCTCCACTAAGAAAACTACATAGGTCCCTCCACAGTCTTGACCTCAGTCTCCTATATCTACACCCCCCACCACTGAAAGCCCTCTCATTTGAGGTGTGACCAACCTCACCCTGACAAAGTCAACTCAGCTGTGGCTTCAATTGGCCTTCTGGAGCATTTGAGAGGCTTGATCACCTATTTCCTCCTGAAACATTCTCTTTACTGGCTTCTGGGACACCACCCTCACCTGTTTCTCCATCTCCTTGCAGATCCCTTCCTCAGGCTTCTCTGCTACCTCTCCTTTGAGCCCCATATTTGCATATTTGCCTCTGCAAAATTTCCTGTTGGGTATCTAATGGACTTCTCAAACTTAACATGACCCAAACAAAAATTCCTAATTTCCCACTCCTAGCCCCTCCCCTTCAAGCCTGGTTTACCTATGGGCCCCCACCTAGGTCTGTGACACTCCCATGATTAGAGCTACTCAGGCCCTAAATTACATTTTGTTTTTTGTTTTACATTTTCCCATATTTATTGAACTAAAATTGACACATAACATTGTGTATGTTTAAGGTATACACTGTGATGATATGATATACATATATAATGAGAAATGATGACCACATCTATTACCTCACATAGTTGCCATTTTTGTTGTTGTGTTGAGAACATTTCAGCCTTATTCTCTAAACAACTTTCAAGTATACAATACAGTATTGTTAACTATCATCCTTTTGCTCTACATCAGATCCTCAGATCTGGATCATACACCAGATCATCTCCTAACTGGCAGTTTGGACCCTTTGACCAACATCTGTTCCTTTCTACCATCCTCTGGCCCCTGGCAGCCACCAACAAACCCTGATTCTCTGAGTGCAGCCTTTTTAGATTTCACGTATAAGTGATCATACCGTATTTGTCTTTCTTTAACTGATTTCACCTAGCATTATGCTCTCAAGGTCCATCCATATTGTCACAATGGCAATAGTTCCTTCTTTTTTTATGGTTGAATAACATTCCACCAGAATTGCTTTTTTCTCTAAAACTCCATATCCAATTTATAGAGTACAATTTATAGAGATCTTTTCACTCTACTTCAAAAATAGATCCCAAATCTGACTCCTTCTCTACTGCTCCCACCTCATCAAAGTCACCATCTCCTCCCATGTAAGCCTTTGGAAGAGCCTGTAATCCATGTCCCTGTAAGTTTACAGGGACTCCTTTGTCAAGAACACCATGCCAAGTCATCAGTATTCTCTCCTTAATTTATGCATTCTGTGTGCGTCTGTGTGCAAGTTGGTGGGTACATATCAGTTTGTTCTTTCTAAAGGGTTTCCCTGAGACTATACCCTAAGCTTTAATAATCAAATTAATTCAATCAATTAAAGTTATAAGCCCTTTATGGTTCCTTAGAGACTTGGATTTAACCTTGTGGCAGACATTGGGCTTTTTAATCAATGAAATGTAAGCAAGGGAAAGGCAACAATGTACTGAAGTAGTGCCTGAATGTAGATATTTCAGATTAAGGTGTTTAGGGACCTGATTATGTAACTTGAATATTTTAGTGGAGGTGTGGCCTCAAATGCACTATGTCAGAACAAGGTGTTCTCATGTGAATTGTTTTCTTTGGTGGCCAAGAAGGAGAGAACACCCTCTTGTTGGAAGGGTATGGTTGCCCCAGGAAGAACATGGACTTCTCACTCTTCAATCTCCTGGAAGAGTCCTCTTCTGTGATAGGATAGGAAATTAGGTTTTAAGGTATAGCTTTAGTCTTGGGCGTGTAGGTGTGCCTGAGTGTACAGGCACATGATGAAGGTGGTGGGGAGGAATGCCTTCCTTTCCCCTAGGGGCTGCTGGTATGGTGTGGATTCTAAGATATGGAGATGCCCAGGGGGCACCCTGAGGTGAAGGGTGAGCTGGTCAGGTCATAAGGCAGGTGAATTACCTTTTTAGTTATGCAGAACAACGTAAAAGTCCGTGTTCATTTCAGAGTGAGCTAGGAAAGTGAGAGCAGGTCTGATGCATCAGATCAAAGTGGGAAAGCAGGAGTGAACAATATACCTTAAACACTTTTAGAATAATATGCATGGAGAGCCTGAGTTTGAACTTGTGGACAAGAAGGGAAACATGAATGGCACTGAACTCTTTGGTCAACTATTGGGTCTTAAACAAGGATTATTCCCCTGTGGGCACTAATATTAGCCAATAGTTTGTAAAATATTTACAGTTGACCCTTGAACAACATGGATTGAACTGCATGGGTCCACTTATATATGGATTTTTTTTCTGGTGCATAAATACAGTATAGTAAATGTATTTTCTCTTTATTATAGTTTTCTCAATAACATTTTCTTCTTTTTAAAATTTTATTTATTTATTCATGAGAGACACACAGAGAGAGGCAGAGACAGGTAGAGGGAGAAGCAAACTCCCTGCAGGGAGTGCAATGTGGGACTCCATCCCAGGACCTCAGGATCACTCCCTAAGCTAAAGGCAGTTGCTCAGCCACCCAGGTGCCCCTCATAACATTTTCTTTTCTCTAGCCTATTATTTGTAAGAATACAGTATATAATATACATTATATAATTTTGTATTATTTGTATGCTTTATGTATATATAAACATGCAAATATACAAAATATGTGTTAATCAACTGTTTATATCGCTGGTAAGGCTTCCAGTCAACAGTAGGCTAATGTAGTTAAGTTTCAGGGAAAGCAAAAGTTAGACATGGATTTTCGACTGCACCAGGTGTCAGCACCCCTAACACCCACGTTGTGCCAACTGTACAGAGGCCAACTGTACAGTGTGCCAAGTGTGCTCTAACCACTGGACAAGTGTTGACTCTAATTCTCACAACAGCTGAAGTCAAACTCTCTGAGTGCAGGTTCTGGCTCTAATACATACAAGGTGTGACCTTGGCAAAGTTAGCTCCTCTGGGCTTCTGTTTACTCATCAGTAGAAAAGAAGAAATAATAGCACCTATTTCTCTGAGCCATTGTGAGAATGAGTGATTTTAAAAACTACACAGAGGGGCACCTGGGTGACTCAGTTAAGCGTCTGACTCTTGATTCAGCTCAGGTCATGATCTCAGGGTTGTGAGGCTCTGGGCTGACTGGAGAGTCTTCTGGAGATTCTCTCTCTCTCTGCTCTTCCACACAACCTCCACTAGCACATGTGTCTGCTCTCAAAAAAAAAAAAAAAAAACCCAAAACTATACAGACTGCCTCTCAAAATGGCAGAAAGTGACTGAGCAGTCATCTTTCAAAATCCTGGAACAGGCTCTTTATCCTGTCCTTGAATCTGGATAGGACAAAAATACCTTCCTGGTCTAGCGGTAGTAGGAAAATGGCTCCTCTAGAAATGGCAAATTATTTGACAGCTTTTCCTTTAAAGCTTTTCTCCTTTTTCACTATTCGAGGGAAAGTCACAGCAAAGGGTTAGCTCCTGTTTAAATGGCTGCTGCCTCAATAGAAATCCAAAATTTCTAATTTATTTAGTTCTGTTCCCCCCACTGTGTGTTACATATTCAGTACAGCGACCCACAGTTGTGGGCTTAAATTCTACTTCCATCACCTACCAGCTAGATGACCTTTGTCAAGTCATTTGCCCTCTCAAAGTCTGTTCCCTCCTTGGTTAAATGGGAATAAAAATAGTACTGACCTCAGGGTGCCTGGGTGGCTCAGTGGGTTAAGTGTCTGACTCTTGATTTTGGCTAAGGTCATGATCTTGGCTCAGGTCATGATCTCAGGGTCATAAAACTGAGCCTGCACTGGGCATCAGGGCCGTGCTGGGCCTGGAGACTACTTCAGGAGTCTCTGCCTCTCCCCTGCCCCACCCCCTCAAAAAAAAAAAAGCACTAATCTCAGAGGATCTCATGAGGATTATATTAAAATAAGTATGTAAACTGCTCCTTGTAGCTCTTGGTTTGCAGGAAGCTTTCAGTAACTCCTAGCTATTTTCTAGTTTGGATTGTGGTGTTGATCAGCATTATTGAAGGGAAAAAAGAGTATTTTATTTTAAATTGTTTCAGTGCGTTTTATTAAGATTTTTTAAAGGTCATGTATTTTAAAAACATGCCATGAGGTCTTTATAAATATCTAGATTAGTGAAGTCCTTTCCAGTCATGTCATATTCCTTATTTGTGAGATCTTTTCAGTGGAAATGTGTCTTAGAACTTTTCTCATCAGGGATGTATATTTTGGTGTTATAAATTCACCACAAAATGATGAAGATGAAGATGATGATGATGATCATGATGCCTATGACCAACCTCATCACTTTGATGCCTAATTTGATGAGGATAATTCAGATTGAATGAAATCTCTGACTGAATGAAATGCTTTATGCCTTGTTTGCTCTTGGCAGATTGAGCCTGCTGATCTGAGCTCTGAGCTATCCCACGCGGGTTTGTAAGGATCAGTTTTGCTGATGCAGTTCAGAGATGAGAGTGTTTATAAACTACATTTGAACATTGCTTTTCCACGAATCCTTATTGGGCAGAATGTAACAAGCATGTCCATCTGGAATGCCCCCTTCAGAGGATTTTATAGCCAGAGCACCCAGAGGAAATGAAGCTTCTTTACCCATCAGGTAGTTCCAGCAAGGATATCTTGCAACTACAAACCATACTATTTTTTAATTTTTCTTTCAATTCATGCAGACTTTTCTTTAAGTTTATAGATTATCTTTTAGAGTCACACAATTCCATTCAATTCAGAATAGAAATGGATGGAGCCAACTTCAATCTTTTGTTACATAGACAGTAGAGGTGGCAGGGATACGAACAGAAAGTCAGAAGTGGTGAGGGTCTTTGACCACCATATCCATTCACTGCTCCTTTGTCCTCTCTCTATCATAGAACTTGGATTTACTTACTAAGTCTTCCTCCCCAGACTGTAGTATGAGGAAGGTTGCCAAAGAAGAGCCTCCCCTGGGGATGCATCCAGGCAGCACATTCCTGCAAACCCCACTGCCTCTCCATTTCAAGCCAGGAAAATAATGGAGTCCCCAAACGAGGCAAATTTCATACAATGGACGTGGGGACAGATAGAAGAGTGTCTATGTTTCCTTTAAAAGCCAAAGAACAGACACCTGAAAAAGACTCATTCATCAAACACAAAGCCCAGTCCCCCTGGGACTCCTACCTTCCTCTCCTGCTTTCAGGAGCAACTTTATTTCCCTGCCCTAAAGTCTCAACTTGCTACTAAGCAATGAGCAGCAAATGCTGCAAAATATTGAACACAAAACAGTCTTTTCAATGCTGTTGTATTTAGGACAGAGACAAACTAGCATTGGAAAATGTTATTCTTAATTTGAGTTTTTGTGTAATGCATGGATATGTGTAGATAATTAGGCCCAATAGTCCCTATACTAGGACAAAATCTGTGCATTTTCCTTAGTTAGAAGAGAGATGGACTGGCATAATTTATTCAATTATTGCTATTAAATGTAGCTTGTTTCTGAAAAAAAAATCCCTTCAAACTTTTTGAATATTAGTAAATTATACTCCAAAGCAGTAATGTAGTTAGATGTTTAGTGTTTTATGAATGTAGGTTACTTTATTTCCTATAAATTGTTCAACATCACAAGCACCATGAATGGGCTGCCATGAAAGCAAGATAGTGACCAAACCTAGAAGACAAACCTATCCTGTCTATGAGAAGCACCCTTTCTCTTGGAAGGGTCCTGGCCCCCTGGGAGCCTGAAGGCTGTATATATCCTAGCACAGTGAACCCAGGACAGGTTAAGTACTCAGTAAAATTTGACTGACTTGCTAATTGATTACCACCATCTTTTCCAAATCTATATTTCATTTATTAATTTATCATTTTTTGGATTTATTGGATAACTACTAGGTATGGGATATAATAGGGAACAAAACTAATTTCTTTACCTTGTGGAGCTAGCCTTCTGGTAGCAGAGATGACAGGAAACAAAGACTGGTAAATGAAATAAAAAAGCAGGACAAGGGATAGAGAGTGCTGGCAGTGAGTGTTATTTCAATGATGGGAGGATGATGATTAGGGAAGGTGTCTTTGATGAGGTAATATTGATGCTTAGGGACCTGCATGAGGGGGTAGAGGGAGTCCTGCAGTTACCCAGAGGAAAATATTCCAGGTAGAAGGAATAGTAAACATGTGCAAACATCCTGAGGCAAAGCATGTCTGATAAATAGAGCACCAAGAAGTCTCCAGAAGAGACCAGAACAGAGGAAATAAAGGGGAGAGTATTAGAACATGGTCAAGAAGGGCCGGTATGGGCCAAACCATTAGGGTCTTATAAAATTTTATGTCCAGTATGATGAAAAGTGATGATCCATTTACTGAGAGCCATCTTGCTTCAAAGCTCTGAGTTTCAGTGCCGTTGGTAATTAAAAGAAAAATAAAGATAATAGTGGGCACAGCACGAAAATGTGATGTGTGGAAGATTTTGCTGTACCTCATGCTTCTGGAGTTAACTAAACTCATCAGGGCAGCCAACCTTCCTGCCTGCTTCACCAGGCCCTGTTGGCAGCTGGCATCTCCGTGAATCATGGCCCTGGATGAGCCCCCCCAGCCCCTGGATCTCATGCTTGGCAAGCACACCTGAGTGTGGGAACAACTTCAGAACCACTGCTGGATGATCCAGATGAAAAATGATCTCTTTACTGTGGGGTTTGCTTTTGCTTAGAAAATGAAAAGCAATTTCTCCAGGAACTGGAGGTGGGGTGCTCTGGAAAGGAGGGTGTCCTATGAGGCTCACACATGGGAACACTGATAATGTCAAGCAGTGGCCGCGGAGAGCCCGAGACTCGCTTTGTTGAGTGCTAAACCGGGCCATGCCTTCTGCTGCCGCAGGGACTGTCAGGAAATCCTCCCACATAGGAAATCCTCCAACATATTGGCGACTCTGCTGGTTCTTCCCACCTCACTTTATCATGCAGAAAAGAACCTAATTCTTGAATAATCAGCTCTTCTGTCATGTTTCTCCTAAAACAAGAAAATGCAGGGATCATTGAGGGAAGGAATTCTCCTCCCACCCCCACCCCTTGCAAAAGGTCTCTGTGGCACAGAGGAAATGGCCCTACGATATTTCAGCTTCTGCTTACAAGTTTTCTTTGGAACGAGGCCATGCTCTAGGCAGACAAACTCCGGACTGAAGCCCAGATTATCTGCTTACTTGCATGTGTCCTCGGGCAAATCACAGACTTTCTTCAGGCCTGTTTCCTCATCTGAAAAAAAGAATAATTCCCAACTTATAAAGTACACTTTAAGGATAGGGAATTATGTGCCTGTACCTGTATCTATACCTATATCTACATATTACCTAGCATCTAGCAGAATGTTAATTATTGATGGTTATAGTTTTTTCTACTATTATTAGGAGTTCAAATCTTATAATTTTTAGTTCTCTGTATTACATAACCCCTGAAATATCCAGGATTCAATTTCAGCAGCGGACTGAGAGTAAAGAATCTATCAGAATCAGGGTCAGAATTAGAACCTTAATGTTCTATCCACTAACAAAGGTCAAAGGTCAAGGTTCTTTTTTATGATTTTATTTATTTATTTATTTGGCACAGAGAGGGGGAGAGAGGGAGAGAGAGAGAGAGAGAACCCACAAGCACACAAGCAAGGAGGAGAAGCTGGGGGAGGGAGAGGGAGAATCAGACTCCCCACTGAGCAAGGAGTTTGATGTAGGGCTCAATCTCAGGACTCCAGGATCATGACTTGAGCTGAAGGCCGATGCTTAACCAACGGAGCCACCCATGCACCCAGTTATTTATTTATTTATTTTAGTTTTTAAATTTTAATTCCAGTATAGTTAACATACAGTGTTATATTAGTTTCAGGTATATGATATAGTGATTCAGACATTCTATACCTTACTTAGTGCTTATCATGGTAAGTTTTATTCTTAATCCCTATCGCTTATTTCCCACCTCCCCCACCCACCTCCCCACTGGTAACCATCTGTTTGTTCTCTATAGTTAAGAGTCTGTTTCTTGGTTTCTCTCTCTCTTTCTCTCTCTCTCTCTCTCACACACACACACACACACACACACACTTTTTACCCCTTTGTTTGCTTGTTTTCTTTCCTAAATTCCACATATGAGTGAAATCATAAGGCATTGGTCTTTCTTTGACTGACTTATTTCTCCTAGCATTATACCCTCTAGCTCTATCCATGTCATTGCAAATAGCAAGATTTCACTCTCATATGGCTGAAAAATATTCCATTATATATATCTATCATATCCTCTTTATAACAAAGGCCATGGTTTTAAGGGAAGAGATAGTGCCTAGTCAGGAAAAGACAAATACTTCCTAAATATGTTGCCACTCTGCTCTAGGACCTGGTCAATCCATCATATTCCTCTTTACCACTGAGTCCAGACCAGAATCCTGCTCAGAATCCTTCTTAACACAGTACCTCTGGCATCCTTTAGCAATAGATGTCAACTGTAAATGGAGATAAAGCCTAATTCCTATAGTTGGTCTAATGATGATGAGAAAATAGTGTTTTTATAAAGTAAGGGAAAGGAGTAGGGTGAATGAGGAAAGGGGTTGGTAGATGGATATAATTATATAATAGAAGGTCAATGAGTTTTCCACAGTTATTAGGATTGGGCAAAAGTAGAAAAATCCTCAGGCCCCTGGAAGTGAGATGGCTTGGCCTAGCCAGTTGTGTGACTGCTGGAGAGGGTCAGAGGCTGTTCCACCTCAGGTTAGGTTTTGGGTAGGCTCTATAGAACTTTAGGGAAGATAAACATGCCCTGGGCTTGGGATGTCAACCAACAAATGACTTTACAAATGAATTCCACAAAATTATTTTCAGGACACATACATACAAGACTTTGGTTTCCCTTACCTTTTTGTTTTATCTAAAGAAACATACACACACATGAACACACATGCACTCACACAAACACACAGAGCCTTTCTAATATCTCTAGGTTGATGTTATTCTGTTATCCAGTGCTTTCTATCATAAGGTAGATGAGGGGAGTTCTTGAGAGCAGATTCATCATTAAAATTTAGAGAGATCCAAGCAAGGCAGGGTTTTACCAGTTTATTATACATTAGGTTTTTTTTTTTTTTTTCTCTTAAAAGTGTGTTCTCTGTTTTGTTTTGTTTTGTTTTATTTTTACCATTCAAGAAATCTGTTATCTCTCTTTTTTAAGTAAGCTCCATACTCAAGTGAGGCTTGAACTCATGACTCCAAGATCCATTAACTGAGCCAGTCAAGCGCCTCATACTTTCTCTAAAAATAGATTATGTAAAACTCAAGGCTATATTCTTTTAACTTAATCAATATCCTTCCTTTCCAAACTTTTCTCCTCCAGCTACCAACCCCTAAACTGTTTCTTCTGATGTAGGCTTTTCTGAACTGAACATGGATCTCAGCAGGTCTTCCCTTGAACTAGCTTTCAGCAGCAACAGAAAATGCCTTTTCAGGATGTCCACCAATTCAGGAATAGTCTCACAGGTTTTCCTAGTGATTTATTTATCAAGTAAGGCTATGAGGACGGTGCTTTTCTCTCATCCAGCCACTCAGTTTTAGCAAAAAGTAGTTTTGAAATTTTAAAAATGATTTGCCCAAAGGTTTAAAAAAAGGCCTTTGAAGTTTCAAGAAAATGAGTTATAGAAAATTAGCTTTGAGTCCTCTCACAGGAGGCACAAGGAAGGAAAAAGGGCAACTGAGTCTGCAGGACTTGGTGAGTCTTGAATTGTGTGGATTTTATAAACTGTCTTGTCACCTTACACTCTGACAAAAACCAGCAATAGATCCCCCAAAGAAAAAAACAAATGCCCGAGAAACTTGCTTACTGAAAGGCCACTGAATTGCCTTTTTCCCCCTGTAAATAGGTGACTGGATAGTCTGAACTCAGTGTTGAAAACACAAAATGGTTTATTTTTCCCAGTTACTGCCTTCAGCCATGCTGTCAAATACGTTTTTTTCGTCCCTTAATGACAGCTCAGCTACATCCTGTAAACTTCTGCTCACCTTCAGTTATGGAAGTCCAGGCCGGCTTAAAACTTTTTTTTTTTTTTTTAAAGACTTTATTTATTTATTCATGACAGACACACACACAGAGAGAGAGAGAGGCAGAGACACAGGCAGAGGGAGAAGCAGGCTCCATGCAGGGAGCCCGATGTGGGACTCGATTCCGGGTCTCCAGGGTCCTACCCTGGGCCAAAGGCAGGCGCCAAACCGCTGAGCCACCCAGGGATCCCCCCAGCTTAAAACTTTAATCTTATATCCAATTTAAATCTCATCCCCTTCCTTCCTCTAGCACAGACTGTGGTTCTAGGGATGTGCCATTGGGATCCGACATCATTGGCCTCTGGGCACCTCTTTTCAATCCTCCTCCAAAATCTGTCTCCTCAGTGGGTTTGGGGCAGTGGGGAGGTATCAGGTGAGTCCTCTCTGGATGCTCTTTTTTTTTTTTTCCTTTTGCTTCTCAGGCTAACACTGACAAGCTCTTGGCATTTACTATGTGACAGGATCTAAATGTGGCCCTTGGGTGCTTGACTTCTCTTCTGGCTGGTTTTGGAGGATCTATACAGTTCTTGGAGGCAAACCATCAGAATCCTGGTCAACATCTCCTACTCCAACACAGCTTCCCCTACCAGGAGCACTCTCCCTCCAGGCCATGCCCAAGCATTCTCTTAGAAACTCAGGAACCCTTGTGTGCTAGTGGAGAGCTCTCAACATGGTGCCAGGCCACACCTGCTCCATGCAAGAATCTCATCCATCCTTGCCACCACCCTTACTACTTTCAGCTTCATAACCAGTTCTTTGCTTTGCCATTCCTTTCTCCTATTCCCTTTCCCCAAATCAGCAGGGCACAAGAACTGACTTGCTGGTCTGCTACCTGAGTAGAGGTTCAGCCAGCAAGGGATGTGTCACTCTCTTCCTCTTGCTAGCACCTTTCCCTCAAGGCAATCTTCTCTTGGCTTCAAGAGGGGAGAGCAGCCCTACTATCCCCACAAAAAGACTCCCTGGCTACAGTGAACACTGCAGTCATGGTGTGGGGCCAATTATTTCAAGAAACACCCATCCTTTTTTCGCCCTCCTGGGGCATTGTTGTTGGTTCCAGTAGCAGGGCAAATTCTTCTAAGACCTTTGGGGAAGGTGTTTGCCCCAAGTTGTTGGGGGTTATTGCTAATGTGCAAGATCTGAAACCTCCTTGATCTCAGTTTTAGTCCCTACTTGCCAATTCCCAATATCTCCTAAAATTCATCTCTGTCAAACCAGAAGTCTTTCCAAACTGACCAATTCATTTATCCATTTGACAAATATTTCTCTTTTTTTAAAATTTTTTATTTATGATAGTCACAGAGAGAGAGAGAGAGAGAGAGAGAGAGCGAGAGAGGCAGAGACACAGGCAGAGGGAGAAGCAGGCTCCATGCACCAGGAGCCCGACGTGGGACTCGATCCCGGGTCTCCAGGATCGTGCCCTGGGCCAAAGGCAGGCGCCAAACCGCTGTGCCACCCAGGGATCCCAAATATTTCTCTTTTTAAAGATTTTTATTTATTTGACAGAGAGAGAGGGTACAAGCAGGGGGAATAACAGAGGGTGTGGGAGAAGCAGACTCCCTGCTGAGCAGGGAGCTAGGGGCTCAGTCCCAGGGTCCCAAGATCATGGCCTGAGCTAATGGCAGAAGCTTAAGCTTAACCAACTGAGTTACTTAGGCACTCCTATTCAGCAAATATTTCTTGAGTGCCTACTCTGTACTGGGAACTGTTGTGGGCACTGGGGATATGGCAGCAAATAGGACAGATAGGCTTACCTTTCTCAGACAGTCTACATTCTATTGGAGGTGACTACCTTAGACAGGCATGCTAGCAGGATGATTTGAAATGGTGCTAAGTGCTCTGAGATAGTAGAATGCAGAGTAGGATGAGTGCAGGGGAAGGCCACCACTTGAGCCTGATGTCTGGACAAGGCTTATCTAAAGGTAAGATCCCTGAACTGGAGTAAGGCAGGGCAAATGCAAAGGCCTTCAAGTGGGAGCCTGTTTCAAGGAATTAGAAGATAAGCAAATGATTGGTTTTTCCATTCTCATCTCAGAGTTAAACCTCCCAAGATGCATTTCTATTTCCTCTGCTTGCTCCAGGCTAGTTTGTGAGATAAAGATCTCCACTGCTGGTTCTGTTGCTAGTCCACATTGCATATGCTAGGCTGTTGTGGCTGTCTCTCTAGACTTAAGGGTTTGAGACATGCAGGAGCCTTTTAACTCATTTATGTGGGTCATGTATTTGGGAGAATTCTTATCAGAAAACTGTTGTAACTCTGGCCAAATTACCACCCATGGAAACCTCAACTACCATGCAATGGAAGTATAGAATTAGAAGTCTTCCTTCCCATGTCTAATTTCTTCCTAATGGGATTTATGGATGAATACACTTGCATATTAAAATGTGTGTTACACCTAAGAGCCTTATATAATTAAAATATATGTTATTGTGAGGCTTGCCTACTAGAACAAAGTATGTATAACGAAGAGAAAGGAAATAAGGTCCGAGAAAGCTCAAGGGTGCCATTTCTCTCATTGGTTTATTACTCTGAAATAAGAGAAAGCTCATTGGAATTGCCCATTTTGTTACACAAAATTGCCTTTATAATATTCATGCCCCAAGTGGCATATTTCTTAGTGTCATGGAATTTTAGAGTTGAAAGATATCTTTGAGATCATTAATAACCTTATCATTTTATAATTGAGATAAGATATCCAAAAGGCTAAGAAACATTCCAAAAATCATATAACATTCATAATTGTAGAGTTGAACTTGAATCCAAACCTATTTACTCTCAGTCTACTAGTCTTGCCACTACATTGTAGGACCTCTATGTTAAGACTACCTGATATACATTATGTCGAAGACCAGAGCCAGCTATGTTCTCAGCATAGTTAGATTAGAGGTATTATGGTTGGTAGTCTCCAAGTTTGTGCCCAATGAACCATGCCTCCTGATATTCACACCCTCATGTAGTCTCCTTCTACTTTATAGCCCAATTGGTCTGTATGACCAATAGACTATCGCAGAAGCGATAGTATGTTACTTCCAAGATTAGGTTATAAAAGACTATGGCTACCATCTTGGTCTCTCTTGGATCACTTACTCTGGGGAAGCCAGCTGTCATGTTGTGAGGATCCTCAAATAGCCTATAGTGAGGAAATGAGATACTTGATCAACAACTAGAAAAAAACTGAGTCTTGCTAACAAGCATGCTAGTAAGCTTATAGAGGCAGATCCTCCAGCCTCATGTGACCCTAGCTTCAGGTGATGGCTTAACTTCAACCTCACAAGACACCCTGAGCCTGAACTACTGAGCTAAATAGAGTCCTAATACAGAAAAACTACAAGATATTAACTATTTGTTTTTTAGGCTGACATTGTGGGGAGTTAATTTTTTTGTGTGCAGTAATAGATAACTAATACAGGCACAGTGCTTTAATTATTTTAAATCACCTTTGATACCATGTGATGGGCTGCATCACTCAGAGACAACTCCATTTTCTCACCTCTTTTCACGAAGGGTAGAGACAGATACTTGCTCTGTTCAGGGACCTGCCTCAGCTCAGTCTCTGCCAACAGGGATGAAGAGCGAGGAGGGTAGCCCTGCCAAATGCCAACCACGCCTCCTCAAGGATAATGCATGGCAGATGTTAGCCTGTGTTAAACTTTTGTTGGAAAACCTAGAACAAAGGCTTGGTGGTAGTTTGATGTTCACAGAGAAGAGTGAATACAAAGCATGGCTTTAAGCAGACTTCCTTTAAACATGCACAATCTTTGGTGCTATTTTCATGCTTTAGGAGAACTCAAAATTTTCTGCCCTTTTCCTGCCTAGAATTTGGTAGAGAGAACTTTTGAAGATGTTAGTGAACTCTAATTTCATATTTTTTTAACCAGTTCCAGGAATGTGGGCTCGTTAAAATACTTCTGATTTAGCATAAGGGATACACTTATGATGATGATCCACTTGGCACCTGAGTCATCCCACCTTTGTTTCTCTGTGAGATCTTCTCTTTCCTTCTTCAGAGTGATGTGTGAGCTCACTAGATTTATAAAGTGTCTTTAAGGTGATTCTGTTTAGTTAGTATCATTTCTTGCCCATTACCTTTATACCACTAGTCTTCCTGTATGAGTACAACTGAGCTTGGATTGGTGTTTCCCTTGTCTCTGTGTTTCCCTTGTCTCTGTGTGTCTCTTTCCTGGTACCCCACATTGATTCTCTGAATTCAAGGACATTCAAGACTTCAAAAAGATTTAATAAATGTCACCAAAAAACTGCCAATGCCTAAGAGGCTGGCATGCTAAGGAAAAAGTTGGATAATGGTATAATACCAACTCAACCTAGACATGAACTTTCTTTAGTGTGACTTTGCATATCATGTTCATCTTCTCAACCTTCTCATGAAAGAAGTACAAAAAAAGAAAAAACCCCACAAATCCATGACCCACTGCTACATAGTTGAGATATCAAGACAAAAAAGTCTCCTGTGCATTAGTATTGTCTTTCAGGAGTTAGAGTCCAATCTTCACATAGTGAGAGGTGAGGGCTGGATGAGAAGTACTAAAAGGTATGACAAACAAGGAGATCTGAGGGGATGTCAGAAGGCTTTCTCTTCCCCCTATTTCTTTCCCTCCTGCAATGTCTGAAATTTTCCATTACAATAGAAGTCCTTGCATTTGAGTTATAGGCTTCTGAAATACAAATACTCTTAGGAGTTTTACCTGTTCTCTGTTCTTAATATTTTATGCTGAAGTAGTTTACCAGACATGTCTCCTCAGGGTTCTGAGGGAATAAACGTTTTATGGAAGAGAGGGAGATAAGGTCCAGCCAAATTTAGACCAAGAGACACCTCCTGAGGACAGCTATGTCTCTGGGGAGCCAGAGCTGTTCACTCATTCTTATAGGGATTTGATGTCAGAGGTGAGGTTGTTTGCTTTTTGAAACGTTTACAGGTAGGGCACTAAATGTTAAGCATTCACAGGGATTACAAATAGAATAGTTGAATTTTTAAATAAGAATTTATAGATTTGTGGGGGCCTGGTAATTAATGCTATTAAATTCAAGCACTTTGGGGACCACTTTAGTATTTCAATGTTAGCCATAGTAAAGCCAGGAAGTGCAAAAGTTGAAGTTCTCATGGCAAGAGTAATTCATCCCCATTACACATTCTTGACAGAATCCTTACAAGCTGTAGAAATTTGTGTCTCTAACATACTCAGTTTGCTGAGCTGCTTTTGCAAAGGAGGACAGCACAGTTAGTTCCTTCAGGGCAATATGGTTACATTTTCAGTCTCATTATAGGACTCTTGGCATTTAGTTTGAAAGGCCAAGAGGAAAATCCATTTGTAGAACTTTTTGCAAGAGGTAAGAGCCAAAATAGAACAGGGAAGCCATTGTTTGTCTGTTCTCTATGGAAACAGAGCATTCAAGTTTGATGAAACAAGGCTTTTTCCAATTGAAAATTGAAATTAAAAAAGACTATTATTCACATAGCATCAAAAACTTGAAATATTTAAGGATCAATTTTACAAAAAAATGTGCAAAGCATGTAAACTGAAAATTAGAAAATATTGTTCAGAAAAGTTAAGACCCTAGGATGCCTGGGTGGCTCAGTGGTGGTTGAGCGTTTGCAGCTTGTGGGGTTGTGGGATCAAATCCCATATCAAGCTCCCTGCAGGGAGTCCGCTTTTCCCTCTGCCTGTATCTCTGCCTCTTTTCTCTATGTGTCTCTCATGAATAATGAAATAAAATCTTAAAAAAAAAAAAAAGGAATGGGTTGAGATATTTACTGTTAAGATGTCAAATTTCACAAATTAATGTTTTCTAACAAATATCCCAGGGAGGTTTTTTTTTTAATCGATAAAAATGATTGTAAAATGCATATTAAATGTATAGAACCTTAAATGGCCAAAATAGCTATAAGAAAGAAAAAAAGAAAAACAAAGTTGGAGGACTAACACTACCTGACTTCATGACTTATTATTAAGCTATAGCAGTCCAGACAGTGTGGAATTAGCAGAAAGATTAACAAATATATCAATGTAACAGAATACAGAATACAGATATAGACCTACAAAGACAACTGATTTTTGACAAAGGTGCAAAGGCAATTCTATTGGAAAGAATACTCTTTTCAACAAATGGTACTGAGAGAACTGAATATCCATATGCAAAAAAAGAACTAATTTCAATTGGTATTTTGCGCCAGATTAAAAAAATGATACCACATATATCATAGACTTAAATGTGAATTCTAAAACTATAAAACCTAAAGAAGAAAACAAAGAGAAGAATCTTTGTGACCTTGGGACGGCAAAGTCTGACACCAGAAACAAGATCTCCCGAAGAACAAAATGGCAAAATTCTGATGGACTTCATCAGAATTAAACATTTCTGCTCTTTAAAAGATATCATTAAAAGAACCAAAAGACAAGCCAGAGACTGGGGAGAAAATCTTTGCAAGCCATATATTTGACAAAATATTTATGCCGGAATGTATAAAGAGCTCTCAAAAATCAGCAATAAGAAAAATGACCCAATAAAACATGAGCAAAGGATTTGAACAGATGCATCTCCAGAGAAGATATAAGGATGACAAATTAGCACACAAAAAAACTCAACATAATTATTCATTAAGGTAATACAAAGTAACATCACATTGAGATACACTGTGCTTAAGATGATTAAAATGAAAAACACGAATCATGCCAAGTGTTGGTAGGAGGAACTGGAATTTTCATATGCTGCTACTGAGAATGTAAAATGGCCCAAACATTTTGGACAACAGTTTGGTAGTTTCTTAAACACATATTTACCATGTGATCTAGCTGTTTTGTAACTAGGATATACTCAGGAGCAATTAAGGTGTTTCAAAATGTATCTCGGGGGACACCGGGGTGGCTCAGTCAGTTAAGTGGCCTACTCTTGATTTCAGCTCAGGTCATGATCTCAGGGTCTTGAAATTGAGTCTGTGGTGGCCTCTGTGCTCAGCAAGGAGTCTGCTCAAGGATTTCTTTCCCTCTCCCTCAACCCTTCCCCCACCTCAAATAAATAAATCAATAAATCTTTAAAATGTACCTAGGATTTGTTTTAATTAGGTACAATAAGACACACAGACACAGAAATGACTGTTATGAAGGAAGAAGTTTTACTCACTGTTCTCTAGAAACAGAAGGCATGACACACCCACAGGGGCACCACAAGGGGAAGCCCAGGGTCAATTAGGATGTTAGAGGGAGCAAGGGGAAACATAGGCAAAAGCCTTCACTTTGGTTTTTGTAGGAAGGAATGGGCAAGTCAGGGTAAGCAAGCTAATTAGGATTAGGGCTGCTCTACTTGTCTGATACATAGCCCTGGATGATTAGAGCAGGTGGATAGTGGTCTGGAGTATAAGAGCCCCATAGGAGAGGAAGCTGAGGAGTCTGGGTTCTATATTGGTTAGTTTGTATATAAAAGGTGCACTTGAACACATATGATTAATACAGAAATCACATATACATGCAAAGATTTCACATGAATGACCATACCAACTGTATTTGTAGCAGTCCCAAACTGAAAACAACCCAAATACATGCTAACAGCTACATGGATAAACAGATTATGGCATATCCAAACAATGGTCTACTACTCAGGAATAAAAAGTAATGGAGTATTGATAAATGCAACAACATAGATGAATCTCAAAATAATTATGCTGAGTAAAAGAAGGGGACAGAAATGGAGTATAGAAAATGCCAACTAATTTATATAGTGACAAAACACCGATCAGTGGTTGCCTGTGATGAGGTTCGATAGAGAATGATATTAAATATAGAAACAGGGGATCCCTGAGTGGATTAGTGGTTTAGTGCCTCCTCTGGCCCAGGGTGTGATCCTGGGGTCCCAGGATCCAGTCCCATGTTGGGCTCCCTGCATGGAGCCTGCTTCTCCCTCTGCCTGTGTCTCTGCCTCTCTCTCTCTCTCTCTCTCTCTTTCTCTCTGTGTCTCTCATGAATAAATAAATAAAAACTTTTAAAAATTAAAAAAATAGAAACAAGGATACATTAACAATGAATTTTATGAAAAAGGATAAAGAAATTAATTCTAGTTACTGTAGCATCAAAAACAATAAAATACTTAGGAATAACTTTAATGCTATGAAAGATCTATACTCTGAAAACTATAAGATATTGATGAAAGAAATTGAAAAAGAAAGAAATAATTGGAAAAGTGTCCTATGTTTATGTATTGGAAGAGCAAATATTGGTAAAATGTCAATACTACTGAAAGCCATTTATAGATTCAGTGCAATCTCTATCAAGATTCCAATAGCAATTTTTATAGAAGCAGAAAAAAATACTCCTAAAATTTATATGGAACCACAAAAAGACCACTATAGCCAAAGTAATCCTGAGAAAGAAGAACAAAGCAGGATGTATTCCTGATTTCAAGCTATATATAAAATCTGTGGTGATCAAAACAGTATAGTACTGGCAAAAAACAGACACAGACCAATGGAACAGAAGCGAGAGCCCAGAAATAAACACATGCACATATAGTTAACTAATCTTTGATAAGGGAGCCAAGAATACCCAAAGGAGAAAAGATGGCCTTGTCAACAAGTGTTACTGGGATAATTGGATTTTTACATGTAAAACAATGAAACTGGACCCACATCCTATACCCACTCACAAAAATTAACTCAGAATGATTTAAAGACTTAATGAAACCATGAAACCCCTTGAAAACAAAGAATAAAGCTTCTTGACATGGGTCTTGGTCATGATTTTTTTTGGATATACCATCTAAGGCACGAGCAACAAAATAAAAAATAAATGGGTAGGACTACATCAAACTGAAAATTTCTGACAGCAAATGAAACCATCAACAAAGTGAAAAGCAACCTATGGAATGGAAAAATATTTGCAAACCATATATCTGATAAGGGGTTAATATCCAAAACATATAAAAAAAAAAAAACCTCATCCAACTCAAAACAAAACAAGATGAATAACTCAATTAAAGAAATGGGCAAAGAATCTGAATAGATATTTCTCCAGAAAAGATATATAGAAGGCCAACACGTAGAAGAAAAGATGGTCAACATCACTAGTCATTCAGGAAATGCAAATCAAAACTACATGGAGCTATCACCTCATGCTTTTAGAATGGCCATCATCAAAAAGATGAGAGAACAAAGCTAGTGTAGATGTGGAACCCTTGTACACTATTGGTGTGGTTACATATTGGTGCAGCCACTATGGATAATAGTATGGAGGGTCCTCAAAAAATTAAGAACAGAACTACCAGGGCCACCTGGATAGGTCAGCTGAATGTCCAACTCTTGGTTTCGACTCAGGTCATGATCTGAGGGTCATGAAATTGAACCCCACGTTGGGCTCTGCACTCAGTGGGGAGTGTGAGATTCTCTCTTTCCCTCTGCCTCCGCTTCCCTCCCACCAGCTCACACACACTCTCTCTATCTAAAATAAATAAATACATCTAAAAAAAAAGAAAAAAGAATAGAACTACCACATGACCCCGTACTTCTACTTCTGGGAATATATCCAAAGGAAATGAAAACACTATCTCAGAAAGGTATCTGCACCCCCATGTTCATGGCAGCATTATTCACAGTAGCCAAAACATGGAAACAACTTGTCTACTGATGGATATAAATGAAATGTGATATTATTCAGTCATAAAAAAATGAGGAAATCCTGCCATTTGTGATAACATGGAAGGACCCTGAAGGCATTATATAAGTGAAATAAGTCAAAGCAAGAAAAATACTGTATAATCTCATTTATATGTAACATCTAAAACCAAAACACCATGACAGCCTGGGTGGCTCAGCGGTTTAGTGCCTGCCTTCAGCCCAGGGAGTGATCCTGGAGTCCTGGGATCGAGTCTCTCTGTGTGGAACCTGCTCCTCCCTCTGCCTGTGTCTCTGCCTCTCTCTTTCTCTATATCTCTCATGAATAAATAAATAAAATCTTTAAAAAATAAAACCAAAACACCAGAATCATAGAAAAAGAGATCAGACTTGAGGTTACCAGAGGCAGAGAGGAGAGTGGGTGGGTGGGTGGTGGTTAGTTGGGGAAGGTGCTCAAAAGGTACAGACTTCCAGTGATAAGATAAGTAAGTACTGGGGATGTACAGCATGATGACTCATGCTGCTGTGTCATGTATAGAAAGGTTGTTAAGACAGGAGATCCTAAGATTGTTATCACACACAAAAAATAGGAACAAGGAAACTTTTGAGGGTGGTGGACATGTCATTATCTTGATTGTGATGATGGTTTCATAGTCTATACATACGTTGAGGCTTATCAAATAGTACATTTTTTTTGAGGATGAAATATATCTTTAATAGCTTCTGGTCAAGAAAAATTTTCTGAACTTCAAAGTGGGAGAACAAATCACTGAGGAGAAGATTGATGAGTTTGACTCATCATAAAGAGTTGAATATTCCATATGTTTTCACATAGCGATTTAAATGTGTGCAGTTCCTTTAGGCCATTTATACCTCGTTGATAAAGCTATTTACAACTGCCTGTCGAGGGAATGTTTTATATTTTAGTCTTTGAAATTATCTGATCAGAGTATAGAAAACTCTTAGCCCAATTTGAGGTCACTGAGTGGCCCGGGATTCCTGCAGGTACAAGATTTCCTGGAAAGCAAACTGGACTAGGAGTTAGTGATCTTGGTTCCAGCTCTGTCACTGATTTGTTGTCATTTTAGGCAAAAAAAAAAAAAACCCTCAATTTTTCTAGGCCTTACTTTTCCTGTATATCATAGGAAAGTATGGGCTTTCGATGTTCTCTGAGCTCATATCTCTGATAATGTGTGATTCTGTGCTTCTACCCAGTGGACGCAGCTTCACTCCTTAGGGTTTGTGGACCTGCCCAGCTGCAAGAGCTCCAGATAACCCGGTCAGATCTCCAGGGGCTGTCAGCCCTTCATCAACACCAACAAGGAAGACTAGGAAAGGAGGCAGAAATGGCAGGTTAACCAAAGTTGCCTGGCAAAGCACTAGTGCTTTTTATTACGATTCTTATTGCGGAAGAATACAATACCCAGAGTATCCTAACTAAGCCATTTCTAAGTGCACAGTTTAGTGGCATTAAGTATATTCACATTGTTGTGCACCCACCACCATCCATCTCCAGAACTCTTCATCTTGTAAAATTGGAACTCTGTACCCATTAGACAGACAATAACTCCGCACTCTCCCTGCCCCCAGCCCTGGCAACCACCATCGTCCTTCTCGTCTCTCGGAATTTGACCACTCTAGGTGCGTCACATAAGGACATCATGCAGCACTAAGTGTTTTTCCGTTATTCCATTTAATTCTTTTAATAAACCAGAGGGGAAGGATTATTCTTCCCCCCCCCCAAATGATATACAAACTAAGGCTTTGTTGGGGAGCTCTATATACACAGCTAAGAAATCGCTGGGCCAGGATCGAAACATCGATCAGCTAGTTCCAAAGCCTTGATCTTTCCATTACTATAACCGGATAACAATGCATTCAATGAAAAGCCAGTGACCTAGCAAAGAGAGAACAGAACTCTAAGAACAATATACAGGTCAGTGGAATTCATTCAATACCCAGTCCTGATTCATCTGGCTATAATCCGCTGCTTAAAGCTGTAGTGGCTCAGTATCCCCATCTCTATAAATCATGTGTGTGTTTATTTATATCACTTCATTCCGAAAACCAAGGTGAAATAAAATGAGTATCTAGCTCATCTGCAATGTGCAAAGTTCCAAGCTCCTTCCAAAAGAAGTACAGTTCCACGGAACCACAGTATATGCTTTTACTACTTCCAGTGTTTAGAGTTAAAAGTCTCTAGAAAACACAGAATAAGATTGCAGACTGACATAACCACAAGTTGCGTTCTTACCCTCAAAAGCATAAACTAACCCCTTCCCGGCTGCTGTTTCAGCTGGTGGTGAATCCTAGGGTGTAGGAATTTGCAATCCTTAATGTTATATGAAGGGACATTTGCTCCCAAGACCAGCTGTAGTCAATCAACCCCAGAGTGAACCAGACAGCCCCACAGCCAGACTTCACGGTGGAAAGGATAAAAGGCTTATGATGGGCCAATCTTGAGGCTAACAGTTGATGATTTGACAACGGGGTCTGCAGCCCAACCACAGTGCATTTGCATCCAGTAGGCAAGTTCTGAGTTAAGTCAGCCCTTTGGACGTTCAAAGATTTTTTATTTTCCCCAAACAAAACTATTCTTAGGTTTATTCTTAACTTCAAAATGAGTGAATGTCTCCCCTTTTCTATATTGGTCATTTGAGACTTACACCTTCATTATTAAAGAATCTCGCAAGCACTCCACAATTTCCAGGAACAGATTGTTTTAAATGAGGAGAAAAAAAAAATCCCAGCTTTAGAGCCGTCCCTTCTTGCTAAAAGATTTGGCACTGTGTCTAAAATAAATCAATATGATCTTTCTTTACAAAGAGAACTCTTACCTTTTTTAAGAGAACAGAAAGTACAAGATAGTAAAGTTTATTTCTGTGTTAGACAATGGATGAAGAAAGAGTAATAGGTTCTGTTTATTTAGTCCAAAGGGAGATTTACTGGAGGTAGAGCAGGATTTGGAAGTTTCACAGAAGTAACATAATCTCTGCTTTGTAAAGACCATCACCACACTTACAGCCACCGTGTATTGCTGTGTCTTTCATACAGAAAGGGATTGAAAATGCTATTTCACAAAATAAGAATGTTTTGTAATTCATTAACTTTCAGTTTGGACACATGCAGCAAATATTTTACATACTGACTGGCACAGAAAGGTTTTTAAAAGGCGAAGTACGTAGCCGGTAAGTGAGAAGGAAAGGAAATGGAGGTGGGAATCAGCATTCATTCTCTATCTGTGGATATTTGCTACAATAACCACATTTTATTTTTATAGCACCTTCCTACCATTTGCAATCTGGGCAGTAATAGCAAATGTCTATTCGCCAAACCGGAGTTTAAAATACGTAAAAACACATCAGAAGAAAATCATATACTCATTGCATGATACACAAAATGCTGAAGGAGTGAGAGACCCAGAGAGTGAGAGTTTATTGTCCATTCCAAGAACCAAAGCTTTCTTGATTGAGACAATATAGACTAAAAAGAAAGCAGGAGAGAGAAGGAAGAAAGGGAATTTGAAAATTATTCTCAACGCCAATGTTTGTCTGACCTGTGGTTCTAAAATATAACTACGTTGGTCAATAGCATGGTGCTCCTAATCTATTTGGATATTTAAACGTGGAACTGAAAAGTTGGGGTGTGGAAAGAATACAGGATTTGGAATTCAATGAAGTTCAAGTTTTAGCAATGCCAAGCATCCACCATGTGACCTTGAGTCATCCACGCATCCCCTCTGGCCCTCTGTTCCCTAACCTGTAAAACTAGGGGACTCGGTCACGCCCTCCAGCCTTTCTTTGGATTTGTGCATCTTCAACAGGTTGTGATTCTCTGGTAAAGCAACACAAAAAGCTAGTTATGCATGTAGCAAGGGGCCCCTCAGTGAGTTACATAGAACTCAGCAAAATTTAGGGAGGAATTTAAGCAGGGAGGAAGGCAGACATACACTTTCCTGAGATGAGACAGCATTCTCCCTCCAGGGAGACTTTAAGTCCTCATGAAGCACTCAGACCCAAATGACATCACTTCTTTAGTGTGGGTTGTGCCTCTAGGGACACATCACGGCATTATATTGTCAGGGCATCCTTCTCCTGGCATGCAGCAGAGCCTCAAAGCATGACTGGCATGTGCAAGGTACTCTGTGAATCAACTCCAGGAAAATCCTTCCTTTGGCCAAGGCTCTAGCCCTGTCTGGGGCCAGTGACTGTGGGCAAATTTCTTAGTTCCTTAAAGTGTCAGTATCCATCCATCCTTACCCTTAACATGGGGATAATGATAACAGTGGATAATTCTAAGGTTTTTAGTCAATGAGATATAAATCTAAAGTTTAGTCTGCATAGCTCTAGACTACCATGAAATTGTAAAGTATGTGATGTCTGTCTCTAAGTACGCACTTCTCCCCACCCTCTACAACCAAAAAGTCAACAAACACCAGATATAAGAATGGGGACATTTCTATACGAGGCTCCAGTAATCCCCTCAAATAAGCCTCCCTCCTTCTGTATTATCTCTCCCTGGCCTGCTCCAGACACCCCTGGCTTCTGACACCTTTGTCTTTGTCTTCTAGAACTAGAGATCTGGTCTCAGCTTCTCCGGCCTTCCAAGCTTTACTCCCCAGTTCATCTTACTCCTAGCTGTTTTGGACAACATGTACTTCCATTTTAGGTGTGCTCTGGAACCCAGAATTGGCAAGGTTTCCAACCAGGCCAGTCTGCCTCTCTATTTTCTGGGAGGAATGATACTCTTCAATTCTAAGTACTAAAAACGTCATTTCCCCTCCCCCGCCCCCCCTTTTTTTAAACTGCTCTATTGGATCATTTAGTTGTTGAGAATGAAGCCACAGGAAAGGAAGAGCCTACAGATGGAGTCAGGAGAAGAGATTCCCGATGACAGCTACCCTGAATACAGCCAGGCCTGAAACTGATGTATTCCTCTTCATTTCATTGGATAACCAATTGATTAAATTTATCCCACCTTACCATCAGGCCAATTTGTGCTGATTTCTGCTCCTGGCAAGTGAGAGAGCCCTGATAGCTTAACTTCCACCCAGACAATTGAAAGATTGCATAAAAGAGTAAAGGAAGGGAGGGAAGGAGGAAAAGATAGACCTGGAAATTAGTGGAACCTTCAGGATTGCTTCTAGTCTTTCCAAGCCCATAGATCTTCCCTGGGCTGGCCCTCACTCCCCAGCAAAATTCGAATCACAGCAGTACCTGGGGATCCAAGGGTGAGACTTGACCATTCTCTTAAATAAATTCTCAATGTTGGCTCTTTTCTTAAATAGGGACACACTGGTGAACAAGATCCTACTGCTTTCTCAAAATGCTTAGGAATGTTTTAGAAAAACACAGATTATCTTGAAAGTCTATTTAAAGAGAAAATCTGTTCCTAATATATTTTTTTTTCTTACTTCAAGACACTTCAAATTCACATAAAATCCAATATCTGTTTATAAACAAACTGCCTCTAGTTTCTTACATGAAAAAAAACCAAACTGTTCTTGAGGAGAAACATTTAGTTGTTGATCCTATACCCTTTTGTAAACTGTCAGTTCCATCAAACCACTCACACCATGCATCGATCAAATCTAGAATGCTTTGACTATGATTCCATGGGGAAACACAATGCCAGGCAGTAAGCGGGGTGTATACAAAACCCAAAGATTTCTCACTTTAGCACAGAATTAGGTTATCTGTTATCAAAAAAATAAAAACTCACTGCAGTTTCCACAGTATTTTAAGACACATAAAACAGATTAATTTCTGAGGGTCAAGAATGAACATTTTATAGAAATGAAAACATAAATTCAGAGAAGCAGATAGAAAACATCTTTTCCCAGTACAATTAAATATAAGTAAGTGGGAAAAATACTAAGTTTAACTTCAGCTTTTTTTTTTTTTCTCTTTAGCTTTAGGAAACTGTCTTTATATTTACATGTAAAAGATTAGCATCAGAAGTAGCAATTCTTCTACATAATACTACATAAGTATTCTGTAAAACTCAGTTCAAATATGCACAAGAAAAAATTAAAATCTATTCGTAGTAATGAATACTGTAGTTAAGAATGCAAAATAGTCTTAGTAATTTAAAATCAAGAGAGAAAAAAGTCTCCTTTAGGGATAAATATTCCATATATGGTTTTAAGTCAAAGGCAGTTTATTTTTAGGAAGTTGAAAAAAACCCCTTCTAGCTCTTTTGGACTTATATGTTCAGAAGTGACTATATTTAAAACAATATTTTAACTTTATATTTTTAAAAACTAGTGTTTGGATAATATATATACTAAGTTTAATAGCTTTTATTTTACATTTCCGAAAATACATCACTGAAAAATGAATCCAGGCCAAGTAGAAAGTTCATTTTTCAAAGAACTAAATGATTTCGTTGAACATGCATTTCTGACATTATGAGTATTTTACCACTGTTTAGACATGGCACATCTGTTGAACAACCTACTCTTTAAAATTCAGATACATTAACTGGACCCTTCCAAGAATTCCCAAAGTAGTGCTTTCAAGGTTGGGAAAGGCTCTCTAAGAATTTACAATAGATAACTTTAAGGGGTTTTTCTTTTCCTGCAAAACAAAATGTGTTTAGACATTCCTCACTGAATTACAAAAATAAAAAAATATATATATTAAAGATTTTATTTATTTATTTGACAGAGAGAGTGAGAGAGTACAAGCAGGGAGAACAACAGAAGGAGAGGGAGAAACAGACTCCCCGTTGAGCAGGAAGCCTGATGCAGGGCTTGATCCTAGGACCCTGGGACCATGACCTGAGCCGAAGGCAGACGCTAAACTGACTGAGTCACCTAGGTGTTCCACAAAAATAAAAATACTAAATTTGCAAACTGTCAAAAGGAAATAAGGGTGTATCTGATCTCTGCAATGAAATCACTGGCAGAAAAAACAAGATGCTCCACATTTTTCCACCAGCAGAAGCTGTTATTCAGACCATTCCAGAACTACAGAGAAAAGGTAACTAAAAATGTGAATCCTGGGCCCTCACCAAAGTTTTTGAACTGAAATCAGAAATCTCT
Organism: Vulpes vulpes; assembly: GCF_048418805.1. Taxonomy (NCBI): domain Eukaryota; kingdom Metazoa; phylum Chordata; class Mammalia; order Carnivora; family Canidae; genus Vulpes; species Vulpes vulpes. The sequence goes on along the minus strand of NC_132781.1, from coordinate 99,851,105 downwards.
GGGGGGATTTCTTTTTTAAAAACAAGCTCACTAAGTGATTCTTAGATACACTGAAATTTGCAAGCCACAGCTTATGATGTTGAAGAGATGAATAGCCCTCAAATCCTATAGAAACACCAAGTATTTTCCAAGTAACTTCCCTAGACCCTTTTTTTCCCTCCATGTTTGGGAGATGGGGTAGGGAGATGTTTGGGAGATAGGGAGGTGGGTCATCCTGGCTTATTTCCTCTGAGGAGGGTTAGCAGACAAAAGCTTGGGGCCACTGTATCCTTCTTGTTTGATATTTCCATCAAGGAATTAATAAATGCTTGGTAATGACGAGATCATTTCCAGCTAAGGACTCAGTCCCTCTACAGATCAAATTGACAGTCCCTGCAGTTGTGTGTTGGATTCTCTTTGAGATACCAAATTCTAAAAAGACAGTATTTCTCTAAATACCTCATAGAACTTAGAAACTTACCCCATAAATGAGAATGGACAACATTTAAATTTTCTTCAAACTTAGGTATTTGGTATGAATATACCGAATTTGGTATATTCATACCAAATACCTTGAGAAGTGCTAATTTTTTAAAAATGTATGTTCAGAGGAGCATTTATATGATCCAGTCATTGTATCTTTCTGGCTAGATGTCACATATGCAATATATAATGGTTGATTCCTATTACAAGCAGAGGCTTGTCTCCTTTCATCAGGTAAATGCTAAATTTCTCACAAAGGTGTAAAAAAATTTCATATGCTGGTTACTCGATGAATACTTATTTTCTGACTTTGCCTTTCTTGAGGTCTTGTATATACAATTCTTTTATAACAGTTAATTACCAGGGATGCCTGGGTGGCTCAGTGGTTGGTCCTGCCTTCGGCTCAGGTCATGATCTTGGGATCCGGGATCCAGTCCCACATCGGGCTCCTGAGAGGAGCCTGCGTCTCCCTCTGCCTATGTCTCTGCCTCTCTCTCTCTCTCTCTCTCTCTGTCTCTATTGAATAAATAAATCTTTAAAAAAAACAAAACAAAAAACAAAGCAAAACAATTAATTGCCAGAATAGCTCTCTCATAGGAGATTTACATACATAAGTGTATACAATACTTAATTAAGATTTAAGCACCTACATATGTTTATAAGCAAGGACTCAAAGTCATGGTGAAACAAAGAAGAGTATAACAAGTTATTCTTGACCAAATTGTTTAAAACTGTTATCCCAATTTTCTAGCAATTTTAGACCTGTTTGGATAACTGCTGGAGATGGGTCAGAGATAAAATAAATGTGAACCACAGAGGTAGGCTCTTAGAACACGAGCCAGTTCATGTGGGGAGACTTTACTTGCATTCTTCTCTCTGTGCAACTCCAAAATACAGCCTCTAAAATGTTCAATCTCATACCAAATCAAAGTGTTCCAAAGTGTTCTTTGATCTGTAGTGAAAACCCAAATAAGATGATAATCATTAACTGGAATAAGTTCCCTGTTTACAAAGCCATGGTGACCATTTGGCAGCTGTAAATAACCCTTTGTGTAGATTTGAAAACCACATGGAAAAGCAGGATATATAAATTATAAAGAATGTGAGTGGGGAAGGAGAGGCGATTAAAGAGAGAAAAGCAGGTACAGTACGCCGAGTACTTGGAAAACACTAAAATGCAGGCTATGGGACCCAAGGAAGAAATAAGCACAAAACATCTAAAAATAGCAGGATTGTAGGAAATGGTCCTAAAGATATTGTCTGCCATTGTATTCCAAATCCTGCTATTTCAAGTTCAGATCTATAAAAGGCATCTTTTAAAAATGCATCATCTCCTTCCTCGCTATTCAGTAAAGATACTGATTACACATCCTGCTTTATGCTGCTTGGTCCTTACGCCTTGATGTCTTACTTAAAAAGGTCAGTGACATGTTACGTTGCCTCCTCTCTGTGAATTTACATGAATCACAAAATCGAGTCATTAGCAGTTGTTCCTCTCAGCTTTGTAACCAACCATGGACGTGTGAGGGTACAGAAGATGCAAAACTTGGGAACACGTTTTAAATCGTGCACCCCTTCTCTCAGCAGAGCTCACTCTACATCACTTTGTGCTTTAGTGTCTTTCCTTTGATTCCCACTGCCCTTTTGCTTTCCTGCTATACAATTGTTCTTCCGGTCTGTTTTCTTACTGTTAACTGATTAAAGGTTTCTGAACTACCGATGCGTCCTAGAGGATTGATAAAATGAGACAGACTTTGCAAGTACAGCCCCTCATTAAGTATTAAAAAGTGCTTTAAGATTTGAAGAGATGTATGAATAAAAATGAAAGCCTTTATGTAATAACACTTCTGATCAATTTATTTCTTTTTTTTTTTTAAAGATTTTATGTATTTATTCATTCATTCACAGAAAGAGAGGCAGAGACATAGAGGGAGAAGCAGGCTCCCTCTGGAGAGCCTGATGTGGGACTTGATCCCAGGACCCCAGGATTACACCCTGAGCCAAAGGAAGATGCTCAACCACTGAGCCACCCAGGTGCCCTTGATCAATTTAGTTCTTGTCTTATTTATTGCTGGTCCCTTTGTTTTCTCACTTTTCTATCCAGATTATGTAGATTTCCATCGAGCCTAATAATGCAGATAGCCAACGTTACTTCTTTCAGAGTTGAATCAGCTGACTTGACTCTGAGTTGAGATGTCCATGATCTGTTGAATGTCTGCAATGCCCAGGACGCCCTTCTGATGACACGGATAGTTCTTTATGCAGGGCAGATGCTTTGCACCACACAGCCCTGAGGTGGAGGCCAGAGCTGTTTTCAGCAGGAATCTTGCTCCCTGCACAGGAGGATGCGAGATACATCACCAAGGCCACCTAGCTCATTGGTGATTGGCGGGACCAATCACACCCTGGCTCTTAATGAGATTGAATATGGGCACAAAGGGAGGGCTAGTTAATAAACTCTGGCAGCAAAGTAAGAAGCAGAAACAGGAGTAGTTCCTGAAATGGTAGGGCACAGGTTTAGGAAAAACGGACGCCTACTGCTGAGGGGATGACAAGGTCACCCCGGTCACTACCGCTGGGGTGTCTGGAGGGCTGCTGCAGGCCAGCTGCATCCTGCATGGCTTTCCCGCTCCATCAGGTTTCTATGCAGCTACAGAGACACTTCCCTCCTTATTTCTCTGTTTAGCTTTAAACTTTATTCACCTAAGGTAAACGGAACCTCTCTCTGTAATTTGTAACCCTAAAGACTCTACAGTCAGGGCTCCTTGCTATGTCTCCTCTCTGTCCTACTTTTTAATGGTATAAGAAAACAGTTTCAGCATGGCATAGACGCACATCTTTTCCCTGGTGTGAAATTATTGTGGTTTTGGTCTTTGACATAAGTAATTAATTCTTTTTTCTTCCTGTACATATACCCATTTTTTAGTATCAAAAATAGTGCTCAGATTTTTTTCCCAGTCATTTTTTGGGTATTAAATATATAGAGACAACTGTAATGTCTCTTGGTAACTGTTATTGGTTACATGACACTATGGGAGGCCAGACTGGTTTATCTTTTACTTTCATTCTTTCTTCTTCTTTTTTTTTGGGGGGGGGGGATTCTATTTATTCATTTGAGAGAAAATGAGCATGGGGGGCGGTGGAGGGCAGAGGCAGAGGGAGAAGCATACTCCCTGCTGAGTACAGAGCCCACCATGGGCTTGTTCCCAGGACTTCGGGATCATGAAGGCAGATGCTTTACCGACTGAGCCACCCAGGCACCCCTGGTTTATCCTTTACAAACTTCCAGCGGTGTTCAAGGTTGACAGCCAGTTTGTCTCCTGCCATCAGTAGTATTTTTCTTTTTCTTCTAATGGTAGCCCTCAGCACCTTGTTTGCAAAGTCTTTGTACCTCTCTGGCTCTTCTGTGTGTGACCCACTCATTTCTTTTCTCATCTTTCCAGACACTGGGTAACCTTTCTATCTATATCACAACAATGCCTTTGACATCCTCTCACCCGTATGAAGACCATGCCTATGAATGTTGAATCATACAGCTGAGCAAGAAATTGAGCCACAGACTGTTAGCTCAGGAAAAGATCGCCCAGGCAAGGCTCCTCAAGTTATAAACTTCTATCTGAAAACTGATACTTGATTCACTTATTGGAAAACTTTGAGCTTTGTTTGGAACAACTTGTGTCTGCGAATCCATGTTTTCAATTGCAAATTTTATGAAATCTACAGATTTGTATTACAGATCATGTATTTCTGATGAAAACTTAATGTCTCAATTGAGCTGTGCTGGAATGTGAAATACACACTATATTTCTCATTAATATTTTTAATAACATTTTTTCACTAACACTTTTTAACATCGATTGCATGCTGAACTAATAGTTTGGACATATTGGGTTAAACATAATATATTATGAAGCTTAATTTCACCAGTTTCTTTTTATTGTCTGAATGTGGCTACTAGAAATTTTTAAATTATACACATGGCTCATGTTACAGTACTATTGACACTGTAGATAGGGGAGCCACTGTACCTGCACAGGATCCACAGGATCCTGAATGGAAATTTCCCTTCCTTGACAGGTAAACTCTCCCAGTCTTGAGAAATGGATGAATATTCATTATAACCAATTTTAACTTCAATATATAGTAGTGTGTGTCTCTCACTTTTTTTCCCGAATCAAATCACTGCCTTCTCCAGTAGGCTAGTTTCTTTTCTTTCTTTTTTTTTTTTTTTTTAAAGATTTTATTTATTTAAAATAGCAGAGAAAGAGAGCACAAGTAGAGAGAACAGTAGAGGAAGAGGGAGAAGCAGGCTCTCCACTGAGCAGGGAGCCTGATGCAGGGCTGGATCCTAGGACTCTGGGATCATGACTCGAGCTGAAGGCAGACACTTAACTGACTGAGCCACCCAGGTGCCCCAACAGGCTAGTTTCTGAACACTCCCAAATCAAATCTTAGTTCTTTTTTTTTTTTTTTTGTATATTTTTTATTGGAATTCGATTTGCCAACATATAGCATAACACCCAGTGCCCATCCTGTCAAGTACTCCCCTCAGTGCCCGTCACCCAGTCCCCCCAACCCCCCGCCCACCTCCCCTTTCACTACCTCTTGTTCTTTTCCCAGAGTTAGGTATCTCTCATGTGCTGTCACCCTCACCGATATTTCCCACTCATTTTCTCTCCTTTCACCTTTATTCCCTTTCACTATTTTTTATATTCCCCAAATGAATGAGATCATATAATGTTTGTCCTTCTCCAATTGACTTACTTCACTCAGCATAATACCCTCCAGTTCCATCCACGTTGAAGCAAATGGTGGGTATTTGTCGTTTCTAATGCCTGAGTAATATTCCATTGTATACATAGAGCACATCTCTATCCATTCATCTTTTGATGGACACCAAGGTTCCTTCCACAGTTTGGTTATTGTGGACATTGCTGCTATAATCATTGGGATGCAGGTGTCCCAGAGTTTCACTGCATCTGTATATTTGGGGTAAATCCCTAGCAGTAAAAATGCTGGGTCATAGGGCAGATCTATTTTTAACTCTTTGAGGAACCTCCACACAGTTTTCCAGAGTGGCTGCACCAGTTCACATTCCCACCAATAGTGTAAGAGGGTTCCGCTTTCTCCGCATCTTCTCCAACATTTGTAGTTTCCTGTCTTGTTAATTTTCCCCATTCTCACTGGTGTGAGGTGGTATCTCATTGTGGTTTTGATTTGTATTTCCCTGATGGCAAGTGATGTGGAGCATATTCTCATGTGCCTGTTGGCCATGTGTATGTCTTCTTTGGTGAAATTTCTGTTCATGTCTTTTGCCCATTTCATGATTGGATTGTTTGTTTCCTTGCTGTTGAGTTTAATAAGTTATTTATAGATCTTAGATACTAGCCCTTTTCTGATAGGTCATTTGCAAATATCTTCTCCCATTCTGTAGGTTGTCTTTTAGTTTTGTTGACTATTTCTTTAGCTGTGCAGAAGCTCTTTATCTTGATGAAGTCCATGCCTATGGACTATGAAGCAAAAAAGTTCATTTTTGCTTTTGTTTTCCTTGCCTTCATAGATGTATCTTGCAAAATGTTGCTGCGGCCGAGTTCAAAAAGGGTGTTGCCTGTGTTCTCCTCTAGGATTCTGATGGATTCTTGTCTCACATTTAGGTCTTTCATCCATTTTGAGTTTATCTAAAAACTACAGAACACTTTTGAAAGAAATTGAGGAAGACACAAAGAGATGGAAAAATATTCCATGCTCATGGATTGGAAGAATGAATATTGTGAAAATGTCAATGCTACCCAGGGCAATTTACACGTTCAATGCAATCCCTATCAAAATACCATGGACTTTCTTCAGAGAGTTGGAACAAATAATCTTAAGATTTGTGTGGAATCAGAAAAGACCTTGAATAGCCAGGGGAATACTGAAAAAGAAAACCAGAGCTGGGGGCATCACAATGCCGGATTTCAAGTTGTACTATAAAGCTGTGATTATCAAGACAGTGTGGTACTAGCACAAAAACAGACACATAGATCAATGGAACAGAATAAAGAACTCAGAAATGGGCCCTCAACTCTATGATCAACTAATATTCGACAAAGCAGGAAAGACTATCCACTGGAAAAAGAACAGTCTTTTTAATAAATAGTGCTGGGAAAATTGGACAGCCACGTGCAGAAGAATGAAACTAGATTATTCTCTTACACCATACACAAAGATAAACTCAATCTTAGTTCTTAATATCTGGATCATACTTCCACTTCTGCTCAATTTTCAGTTCAAACCCAATAAACCACTTTATTGAGTAGTTATTTATATATAAAAAGTCATATATTTAATACATACAACTCAATGAATTGGAGTAAAAGTATATAGCATAAAACCATCATCACCATTAAAGCCATAGACATATCCATCACCTCCCAAATTTTCCTCCCTCTTTTATTATAATTATTATTTTTGTATGAGTGATAAGAACACTTAATAGATTTTCCCTCTTAGCATATTTTAGGTATAAATACAGTGTTTTTTTTTTTTTTGAGAAAGACATGGTTTTAATCTAGCAAAGGGGACACCCCCAGTTCACACTGGAATCCATGCTCTTTATCATGGAGGTAGAAAGGGTGAAGGGGTGCCTCAGGCCAACCTTACCCTGTTTCATGGCATGCTTCTCCTGAAGAGCTGGTTGGATTTTCTCCATTTGCTTCGTAAGAAAGTCTATCTTCCTCTTGAAAAAGTCCTTGGCATCCTCAGCTGTCTTTTCTACATAGTAGCCTGTTCCCACATCAATGAGTACATGTTCCACATCATGTAGCTTCCCAGGGACATACATAGAACTCGTCAGTGGGACGAATAGTTCTTTCCCCTAGTTGTTCTTGTTGAGCACGTGCAGACAGTCCTTGGCTTCCACGTACTTGGTCTGCACCACTATGAGCTGCCCGATGGACGTGGACAGGAACTCCACTTCCTGGTCCAGCTGGTTCTTGAGCATTTCTAGCTGCGGCAGGTTCGGCTCTGTGATGTTAACCGACTGCGCCATGTCGGGAAGGAGAACTGGCCCAATACAGTGTTGTTAGCTACAGGTACCATGCTGCACAGGCATACCTCATTTTATTGTGCTTCGCAGGTACCGTGATTTTTTTTTTTTTTTTTTTATAAACGGAAGGTTTGTTGCAACCCTGCCCAGAGCAAATCTACGGGTACCCTTTTCTCAACATTTGCTCACTTTGTGTTTCTGTGCCATATTTTGGTAATTCTTCAATGTTTCAAAGTCTTTCATTATATTTGTTATGGGGATCTATGATCAGTGATTACAACTCACTGAAAGCTCAGATGGTGATTAGCATTTTTTAGCAATAAAGTATATTTTATTTAAGGTGTGTACATTGCTTTTTTAAACATAATGCTATTACTTAAGAGACTATAATATAGTGTAAACATAGCTTTTATATGCAGTAGAAACCAAAACATTCATTTGATTTGCTTTATTTCAACATTGACTTTATTGCAGTGGCCTGGAACCAAATTCACAATATCTCTGAGGTATGCCTGTATAGATTTCCAGAACTTATTTGTCTTGCATAACTGGAAATTTGTACCCTGGGATGATTACTTTATGGGTCAACTTGACTGGGCTAAGGGGTGCCCAGATAAGCTATTAAACATTATTTCTGGGTATGCCTGTGAGGGTGTTTCCAGAAGAAATTAGCATGTGAATGGGTAGACTAAGTAAAGAAGATTGCCCTCACCGATGCAGGTGGGTATCATTTAATCTGTTGAGGGCCTGAATAGAACAAAAGGTGAAGAAAGGGCAAATTTCTTCTCTTTGCTTGAGTGGGGACATCCATCCTCTCCTGCTCTTGCACATCAGCATTCCTGGTTCTAAAGCCTTCAGACTCAGACTGAATTATACTACTGGCTTTCCTGGTTCTCCACCTTGCAGATGGCAGATGGTGGCATTTCTTGGCCTCCATAATCACACGCACAATTCCTATACTAAATCTCCCCTTGTATATATCTGTATATATCCTATTGCTTCTGTTTCTCTGGAGAACCCTGACTAACATGCCCTTTGACCATCACCTCCTCTGTTCCTCCTCCCCTCAGCCTCTAGCAACCACCATTACTCTTTGCTTCTATGAGTGTGACTGTTTTAGATTCTACATAGAAGTGAGATCAAACAGTATTTATCATTGTGTATCTGACTTATTTCACTTATCATAATGTTCTTCAAGTCCATCCATATGCTCAAAAATAGCAGGATAGATAGATAAATAGATAGGCCACATTTTCTTTATTCCTCCACCAGTAGATGGGCATTTAGATTGTTTCCATATCTTAGCTATTGTGGATAATGCTTCAATGGGCATGGCAGTGCAGATAACTCTTCAAGTTCCTGAGTGCATTTCCTTCAGATAAATACCCAAAAGTAGGATTCCTGGATCACATGGTAATTCTATTTTTAAAAATTTGAAGAAACTCCATACTATTTTCCACAATGGCTGTACCACTTTACATTGTCACTAACACCGTATCAGGGTTCCCTTCTCCACATCCTAACCAACAGTTGTTATTTTTTGTTTTTGCTTTGTTTTTTTGTTTTGTTTTGTTTTGTTTTGATAATAGTCATCCCAACAGCGCTAAGGGTAATCCCATTGTAGTTTATATTTACATTTCCCTTATGATTAGTGATACTGAACAATTTTAATAGACCTGTTGTCCACTTGCATAGCTTCTAAGGAGACATGTCTGTTCAAATTCTTTGCCCATTTAAAGAATTGGCTTTGTTTATTCATTTATTTATTTTTGCTAGTGCAAACTCACAATTGTTTTGAGTTTACTTCTCCCTCAGACTCATGCAGTTTCTGCTAGGTTCCCATTTGCTGAAATTTTTCAAAATCACCTGCATCCAATCTCATTCTCTATCATTTGGCCTTCCCACAGGATTGTCCTCTTTCATTATGCGGCCCTCCCCATTAATGCAAAACACAAACAAACAAACAACAAAACAGTTCTATACTCTTACTTTCTAAAATGGCCATAATACCCTGGAGTACATAAAATATATGATGTTCAGGAAGGCAGGACCCGATTTCTGAACCATGCAAGCTCATGAAGAGGTACCGATGCCCCTTTGGTTCCACTATTACTGGAATCCTTACAAGTGCCAGGTTGCAGAAGAGCTGGAGAGAAATCTTATGCCCCACTTGCCACTCCATGTCATGAAACTCACCTCTGCCACAGCCCTCACTACTTGCTAAGGCCTCTGAAGAAACTACCCTCACGTTTGGGTTCTGTTTTTGGGGCCAACACTGTGGGAATTGACAAAGGAAGGAATATGAGGACAGGATGAAAGGAGCAGGCCCTGATTAAGATCTTCAGAGGCCCTAGTGATCTCTGTGTATGATTCATTCTGAAAGTAATACTAAATTTAAGGAAGTTAAGCAAAATTCTAACTTTTCTCATGAGTGCCTTAAAACTTTATATCACATGTATATGTGATATATTTTATCAAATTATCTTAAAATAAATTTGTCTCAGTCTGTTCAGGCTGCTATAATATAAGTCACCAGAAACTATGTGACTTATAAACAATGGATGTTTATTTCTCACAGTTCTGGAAGCTGGAAGTCTAAAACCAGGATGCCATCGTTGGGCTCTGGTGAGGGTCCTCTTCTGGGCTGCAGCCTATTGACTTACTGCTGTAATCCCTTGTGGTGGAAGAGGTTAACTAGCTCTCTGGGGTATCTTTTATAAGGACACTAATCAATCATAAGGGCTCTGCCCTTATTACCTAATTACCTCCCAAAGGCTCCACATCCTAACACAATCGCTTTGGGAATTAGGATTTCAGTATATTAATTTGAGGGAGAGGGTACAAATGTATTCAGACCCTGCAAAGACTGTTTCTGCTTTGTCTATACCCTTGGGAAATGCGTAGTCTTCCCACTGGGCAACCTAGTTGGTGTGTGAGGGGGCCTTTCTCTAGCTGCCTGGATGGAGAGATATGTGCCTTCTATACTGGGATTCATTTTCCAAAAGAAATAAGGTGGTAAGTGGTGGTGAGTTTCAATGGTTCAGCTATATAATGGATTAAATAGAATCTCTAAGGATAGCCTAAGAATCTAATCATTATTTATGTTAACATCATTGTTATGGGATACTTGGTTCTAAGTTTTAATAAGTCAAATAAAATAACCTTTAAAAATAAATATAACAGATACATAAGCTTGTATTCTATGCAGATGTTGATCTTGGCTCCTTTCAAAGGATCAAAAGTAGACATCAATTCAATCTGCTTTTATCATCTATGTCTCTTTGGCACTACAAGTTCAATGAGCCCCAGAAATGTATTTGTTAGAGAACCATGGCTGAACATAATTAGACCACAGCTGTTCCATGCAGTGACTGGACTCAATTCAGTAGAAATACTCAGCAGTCACGATCTGTACCTCTCCAACTGTAATCATCTGAGGGTTAAGACCGATGCTAATTTACAATGCTAATACCATCTGCGGGTTAAGAACAGTGCTAATAAAGTCTTTACCCAACCAACACAGATATTTAAATGCTATAGCAAGATTAATGCTAACTCTCTCTTCCTGTTTTTTTTTTTTTTTTTAAATCCTTTTGCCCTGGGAAAAGAGTCCTTTCCATTCTTGTCTACTATACATCTAAAGCTTACTTTTCATTGAGAAATTTGTAGTTTTAAAAGTAAGCCAAAATTCCATTCCCAAAGGTTTAACATCCCGTCAAAGAAATCAAGCAGTTCTCATTTCTCAGAATGGCTGTCATGAAGTCACAGAGGTCCCTGGAGACTAAACAGATCGCAGAGGTACAAGCTCTGAGTCGCCCATGCCAGAACTCCGAGGAGACCAGATGCATCCCCAAACCAAGTCCTCCAGCTAGAACATATTCCAGAGGAGATTTGGAACAATCCCACTAAATCCCTGGGTGCTCAAGTCCACAGCCAAGACAGAGAACCATTTTATTTCAATGTGAGAATTTATACCTCATTAAGTCAACTTTCTATCTCTAAAAATCCACCCTCTACCTAATTTGGCACCAAATAGGCAGGATTATTCTTCAACACTATGGAAACCTCTACTTTGAATTGGGATATTCTTTGACACAGAAACTATTCCTCCGGTTTCCAAAGGGACTTTTACCTGCTCCATTGTTTTATCTTGTCCACAGACCCCATCCACTTACAATCTGGGAGGCAAGCATTCCACCTACTTGTGCTCCCATTAATGAAGGAATGAGCAAGAACTTAATTTTTTAATCAAATAATTATTTCTGTTACCAAATTTGACATGCTGGCACTCTTCAGTGACTACATGAAAAAGATTAGGATGGATGATTAGACAAATTCTATTATCTCCTGAATACTATAAAATAAAATAAAATATTTCTAAGTTGGAAAGCCTGGCGTGGGCGAACAATCTTTTTTCCTGCAAAAATGTGGACATTGCTTTCAAGTACGCTGTGACCTATATTATGAAAACAACTAAAATTCTAGAACTACTTTAAAAGTTATTTATGGTGTCAGGGGCACCTAGGTGGCTCAGTTGATTAAGCACTGGGCTCTTGATTTTGGCTCACATCATGACCTCAGGACCCTGAGATGGAGCCCTGTCCTCCAAATGGAATCACATAGTAGGTGAACTCTTTCATCTGACTTCTTTCAATTAGCATAAATATTTTATGATTCACAAGAGTTATGGCATTTATCAAAACTTCATTCCACATCGTTATGGAGGACTAGCCCCCTATCTGCATTTATCAGCTTTTTTATCTGTTTACCCTTGGAAGAAGCATTGTGTTGTACCAGGTTTTGGAAATTATAAATAAAGCTTCTATAAATATTTGTACAGTAGTTTTTGTGTGAACACAAGTTTTCATTTCTTTAGGATAAACACCCTGAAGTGGGATTGCTGGGTCATATTGTAAGTGTATTTTTAACCTCCTAAGAAACTGCCAAGCTGCTTTTCAGAGTGGCTATACTCTTTTAAATTCCCACCAGCAGTAAATAAGACTCTCACTGGCTCTATGTTCTCACCAGCACTTGGTATTATCAATCTTTTAAATTTTATCCATTCTGATAGGTACTGATATCTTCTTATGGTTTAATTTGCATTTTCTTAAAGACATCTGATGTCAAACACCTTTTCACACTCTTGTCACCCACCTATGCTTTATGGTACAATGTCTGTTAAGTCATTTGTCTGTTTTTTAATTGGGTTGTTTGCTCTCTTACTGTTGAGCATTAAGTGATTTTTATTCATTCTGGATACAAGTCTTCTGTAAATTACATGATTTGCAAATATTATCCTCCAGCTCACAGTTTGCCTTTTCATTCTCCCAACAGTGTCTTTTTACAAAGCAAAAGTCTTAATTGTTGATAAAGTCCAATTTTTAGTAGTTGTTAGATTTTTTTCCTTAGCTTCTATTTTTCTGCATTTTTCAGATTACATTAAGATTGTATTACTTTTGTATTTGAAGTTGCATTATTTAAAGTAGAACGAATGTCTTTTGCAATTGAAAGATCCCAACAGAATTCATTTGCTCATTTGAAAGAACTGCTGAAAATGACCTGACAGGTCTACTTAAACCCTTGTTTTCTAAGATCATGAGTAGAAAAGGAGTGTTTTTAATAAAATGTCATGACATCAGTTTAATAAGGGAATAAACACATAATTAAATCTTAATGCTTCATAGTTATTAGGATGAATAGGATATTTTTGATGCTGAAACCTTCCAAACACAACATACTGTCTTTACTGTTTTCAAGTTCAGGCTTGGCACATCCCGGTAGAGTTATAAATGACTTATGATGCTTTCTGTAATAATATGATTTCCCTCTATGTTTTAAAACTACATGCTTAAATGATGAACTCAGCTTATAACAATTTAAAACAAAGTCTGGGCAAAAAGTTTTGGCTCTTGGCCCACCTTTGTGGCGCTCGACATCTCAAGATGAGCAGATTGTTCAAATTCATAGGCTTTCAAAAAAGGTGTAGGGTGAGCAGAAGATAAATTCTGTTTGCAAAGTGTCATTCTCTGTTCTGAATCACTGCTGGGAGGGAGCTCTGCTGAGGGTCTAGGGACACTGTGCTGCAAACCTGGGCTTCTGCCATCATTGTGTTGCAGCAGGATTCAGTCATCCACCCACTGGGCTGCTGGGGCAGGCAGAGAACTATGATCCTGCCAACGACAGTGAAGGTGAACTTGAATCTCTAATTTTTAGGCTCCAACGTAGCCTCTGATATAATGATGGTGGCAGCCATACTTTTACTTTTGCAGAGGGATTAATGTCAATGCTCTGTCAAATGTGATTCCATGCCATGCATTTAAAAAATGAATATGGTGGCATTTACATAATAAATTAGTGTTGTTTCCTTCAAAGGAGTGACCTTCTTATAATGGTGCTGTCATCACTCAAACCACTGCTGAGAGTCCACTTGGGACCCTAACACCAGAGTTCATGGCACATTTAAAAAAGTCTTCTTGATGGTGTCCAGTGATTTGACTGGTAGTGCAGGTCTAAAGTGTTCGAGAGCCACTGAAAAGTGAATAATATGGATAATTCAGCCTCACTTCTGGGCTAACTTCAAGAGCCAGCCAGTGTCTTCTTCTTATACCATAGAGGTAAATGCTTAGCTAATGTTTCTGGAAGAACCAGGCTCAACATAACGTTGTCATTGGTTTTGTTTGTTTGTTTGTTTGTTTTTTGTAAATAATAACTTGAGATTCTAAGTTAAGGAGGGTGTGGATTTGTATCATCCTAAACTCATGAAAAAGGCTATATAGAAAATATATACAAATTCCAAAAATATTTTCAACAATAGCAGGATCATAGAGTACAAGTTTATAGCCTTCCAAGGCAACTGACTATTCATTTGACTATATTTTGGTCTGTTTATTTTCTTTATTAAAGCAGCCTGCATATTTTATAGTCACAGCAGGCTTGTGTAAGAATACTGTGACCTACAAAAAACAAATATTGGATAAATGAATGTTCATAGAATGAAGACTTGCCTCTTGAAACACTCAAATTTTTAAAATTCTATAATTTCGAAAAGAAGTTTACAAATATACTCCAGTCTCCTCCCTGCCTCTTTTATAAATAGAAACTTCTGAACATAATTTAGCAGTTATTGATGACTCAGAATTGTCTTTGCAAACATCAATTACTCATTATGTTTTCTGATTTCAGAGACTATAGCACAATGCAGGTAGCCCCCAGAGCATAGAGGGATGTATACATTCTTTGTCCCTACACTGAATGGATCCACATTGCTATTTTAAAAATAACAATTGCTTGAGCAGCCCGGGTGGCTCAGTGGTTTAGTACCGCCTTCAGCCCAGGACCTGATCCTGGAGACTTGGAGTCGAGTCCCATGTCAGGCTCCCTGCATGGAGCCTGCTTCTCCCTCTGCCTGTGTGTCTCTGCCTCTCTTTCTCTGTGTCTCTCATGAATAAATAAATAAAATCTTTTAAAAAAATAACAATTGCTTTTTTAAAAAAGAAATATCCTCCTTATAATGGGCTCTCTACCCGTTTGTTTCTGTGAACATCTCACACTCTAATCCCTTTTTGATGTGCATCTTGAGTTCTCTGTGAGGAGTAACTACAATGTCAAGTGTATTGCAATTATGTGCATGTAAGTATATAGTCCTGATGAATTAGCTGCACTGGAGTACTTACTGTCTCATGTTTTCAACCTGAAACTTGTAATAGTGTTTACGTTGATTGCTTAGGACCATTTTTATTTGCTCTTACGTTTTGGCTGAATTTTGGGTAGACAAAGTTTTAGATCACAGACTATAGGTGAGTAAAGTGTCACCCTGAGCCCATTTGATGGAAGGAGAAACCAAGACTCAGAAAGCATAGCAGCAGAGTTGTGCCTAGAGTCTCTGTCCTGATTCTTACCATTTCTGCTTTCAGGCCTTGTACCGTGCTGGTTTCATTCCCTGGGCATCTCTACAGCTGCATGGGCACACAACATCTCAGGTCTCTCCCATCTATCAGGAATGCTCTCCTTAAAACCCTGTGAGTGCATCAGAATGATGTTCAAATTCCTTTGTTTGCACATCCCCCCATTCTCCACTTATATCTGTCTCTGAGGCCACCTTCCAGACACTAAGGATCTGTGACCTGTAAACTCAGCCCCACTAAGTCCCTGAGCTAATCCCACCTCAGACCAACAGACTCAGAGTTTCCATAGGGTTGATGTTTCTTGCCCTAAGCTTGGTATGCAGGAGCTCTAAAAACCCACTGACCTGCAGTTCTCTCCTACCCTCACTGATGGCTTGGTCCATGCAAACGCATCTGCTGTGGCTTCTAGATTGTCTTCTCTAATTCCTTCACTGAAGCAGGGACTATAACCTGAATTGCAATCTGCTTATCAAGAATCTCCATCCTTTTCCCCTTAAAGGAAAGAGAAAGGAATTAGCTTCTCCTGGTCCCTTTAAATGTGCCAGTCACCCTGCTGAGCAACCTGTGTGGGGTTGTATTATATATTATCATTTCTCCTTCATAGATGGGGAAACTAGAGCTTAGGGAAGACAAATTACTTGTCAGAGGTCACAGAACAGGTGTGTTGAAGCTCCCTGTCTGAAAAGAAGCTTTCCCTAACTATATCGGTTTCACTCCCAACCTACTCTAAGATGAAATGACTACCTTCAATTATAACTTACTGAACTTATCATCCCCACTGCCTACAATTCCTTGATTTCACACTCTATTGATCACATCAGCACCCTCTTGGATATCAGCCTTGTCTATCTAGGTAAAAATTAACGCCCCATACCTCACTGGATACCATATGGTAGACATTTGGCTACCTCTCATGAAGGTCAGCCTAACTACAAGGATTTTCCTTTTGCCCTGGTCACTTGCCTCATCTTCAATGCCTTGCCTTTTCTGCAGACTCCCTGCAGAGGTTTCAAGCATGCCGTATGCCTTCCACTGAAGCTGGAAGCCACACTTTCTACCTTATTTTCCATTATTGCCCTATATACTTGACTTCAGCCAAATGGAATTAATTTCTATTTTATATGCATCTGCTATGTTTTTTTCTTTCTCCATGCTTTTTTAAAAGGGCAATTTTTTAGAGCATTTTTAGATTTACAACAAAATTGTGAGGGAGGTACAGAGATTTTCCATACCCCCAACTCACACACATAGTGTCTCCCATTAACGTCAATCAACAGGATGGTACATTTATTTTTTATTTTATTTTTATTTTTATTTTTATTATTATTTTTTTTTTACCAAGGATGAACCTACATTGACTCATTCCTGGCTTTTTTATGTTGTTTGCTCTGCTAGAAATGCCTTTAACAAAGCTCCATTGGCCGCCTATCTTCCCTACACCATCCCAGATTTCCACTTCCACTCCAGCTAGAAGCAAGCACTTTTTTATTTGACCTCTCAGAACACTTTATTTGTATTTCTCCTGGGGCACTCCACCAGAATTCAAAAATAAATGGCACATTGAACATATCAGCTCTGTCAGCTGTAGTCATAAAAGAACATTCTTTTTGCCTGTCACTGTCTCTTTTAGCCTGTGCAAAAGGATGAGCTCTTCCCCTGCCCCTGACAAAAACTCCAGCAGAACTATGACTTTTTTGATCATAGTTAAGAAAATGTTCTATGTTCACTGCAGATTACAAAACACAGTCTCAATTCAGAAATGAGGGCTTCCAGCCTAATTTGCATCAGCACTTGAACCATCCATCATCACTCAAAGCTAACCCTTCTTTGCCACCTCCCAGTCAGTGTTGCCCTCAACATAAAGAGTCTTCAACATAAAGAGTGTACTTGATGCCCTCTATTTTTCTGTTTCCCATCCCCCTTCACTCACTCATTGCTCTTTCTGGCCAACCTACAACCCCATGGTGGAATAAGGAAGATAGATCAGAGGGACAGGAAAGATCTTTATGACTTATAGAATCATAAGGGAGCTTATATTTAAATATTGAATATTTAGAGCTAATATTTTAGAAAAGATCTTATTTATTTATTTGAAAGAGAGAGAGAGAGAGAGAGCATGAGCAAGGGGAGGGGCAGAGAGAGAGGGACAAGTAGATTCTCCACTGAGTGGGAAGCCTGATGAAGGGCTGTCTCAGGACGCTGGGATCATGACCTGAGCCAAAGTCAGATAATTTAACTGACTGAGCCACCCAGGCTCCCTAGAGCTAATATTTAAAGCTAATATTTGGAGCTGACTCTTTCTAAGACCACTTTTATGGGTTCTTCAGAGGTTGCTCACTCTCTGGTCTTCTCTTGACTTGCTGATTCAGGCAGTGCCACTCTAGCTCAGCTGATGGGCTTCCTCCCCAGCCTCTGGGCATCTAGTGATCCACTCCCAACTTCTCTCTGCTAAGGACCCATCTGAATGGCTATATGGGACAGAATTGAAGAAGTCCACAGTGCATCCTTTGGTTGAAGAAACACTAGAAGCAGGAGATTTCAACAGCACAACAATTTTCGTTTGCTCCTGCCATTGGACCAGCTAAGCAGTCTGGGTGTATTCTCTTTGAAGGTTCTCAGATAACAGACATCCATCTATGGTGTTCCCTCTCACAGCCTCAGGGGATAGGTGTCAAGTTCTCAGAATGATCCTGTGGAAGTCAGTGATGCTGAGATTTAGATGAACTAGCTGAAAATCCCACAACCCTCATCCTTGGGGATGTAGGTAGAAAACAGCATGATTTAAAAAAAAAAAAAACTTTTTTTAAATTTAGCTTTTTAAAATAGAAATCGTCCTCATGAAGTTTTCTCTCAACTTACACTCTCAGGGACCTTCCCTATCCTCTTTGTAACTGTAAAAGTTTAGATCATAGAACCCTTTCTTGATTTTCCTTTGAAAATCTGAACCTTGATCTGATACTCCACTTTGCAATTTCCTATCTATTAGAAGATCCTCAGTAAAAATGTCTGATTTAGTGTCCTGTTATACAAGCTAAAACACAGCTAGTTATACAGGTAGCCTACTCCTTTAGGAGACTGTATACTGCCTGAGGGCAGAGGCAATCTCCAATTCATCTTGTCTCTCTCACAGCATCTAAAAGTGAGCACTCTTTCTAGTGGGCAGCATAAAGCTACAGCTTTCTGGAATGGACATGCTGGTCCAATAATTTCTTAGAGCTTCTAGCACCCAGGAGCCACCATGGGGCTATTTTCACATACCCTGTCAATTAACCCAGTTCACAACTGTTGAAGATGAGATGGAGGCTGCTCTGTGTTCCTCAAATCCTACTCTACCTCTTCTTGGCAGTCACCTACATTTCATTTCTTGGTCTCCTTTGCAGTTAGTGGGGATATTGTATGGTTGAGCGCTGGCCAATGTGCTGAGGCCAATGGTGACACATACCATTTTCAGATCTGGCTCCTGAAGACCTCTTGGGAAGTCTCTTGAGATTTTCTCTACTTGGTGGGCTGAATGCAGAGAAGGTAAGGGCTCCAGAAGCTAGCAAAGCCACACACCACAAGTAGCCTGGGTTCCTGATGGAAGGTTTAGAGCAGAGCCCTTACACCATTTTCATCTTCATGCCATTAGATTGTGTTGTGAGTAATGCACACACTTTTCTAAAAATCAGTCACCAAAATGTGGAGATTGTTTATCATAGAACTATGCCCACTAATACACAGGGCTAGATTCTAATAATATACTCATAAAATCAAGCTAGGGAAATTCTAGGAAAAACTTTCTAATTCCACTGACAAAGTGCCAAAAGTGTATGTTCTCTGGGTTCTAGGTAACATAGTCTATTCCCTTCTACAGCAGTTCACATATACTTGCACCTGAAATATAAGTCTCATAGCTTTTTAGGTTAAGGGACTTTATTTATAATTAAGAGAAATATAGAGCACTTCTGTCCCTCTCCCATGATTTTCTCAGAAAGAACAGGCTTGTAGGCTTAGAATTCATTTTTAATTAAAAAAATTGTTACTGAGTATGAAGGTGTAGAGTGGGCATAATTATGGAATTCTAACCTAAAGACTTGGCCTCTTTTCTGAAGGGCTGCAGTTCAGGATGTGGTAGTCTGTATTTTTGGAGTAAGAGAAAGACAAGTTCATTCAGCCATGCAAATTAAATTACAAGACTTGGAATCATTATTTCTGTGAAAATGTGATCTCCATACTGTGTTAGTTCTGACATTCTTTTCAGATTTTCACCATAACAGTTCTACTTGGCCTTTAAATAACACAGGATCAGTAAAATGTCTTTGGCAGAAGATAGGATGTATTAAACTCCAGGGTTGAGTTTGAACATCTTTGCTTCACTATTCTAAAATTAAAAATAACTCAAAAGAAACACCATGTAATCAAAGAACAAGGGAACTATTATCAATAAGTGTAAAATCTTAAGTCCACAGAGCTTAAATCAGTATCCAAATCCACCTTGGGCCTCGGCATGTACTCCAATTTTTAATAAAATATAAGAAAGGTGATTGCATATCTCCTACTATTATCTCTTTCAATATTCAGTAACACTGAACTGTAATAATTCTTTATGTTTTAACTAAATCATTCATGTAGGAATCTTTCACTTCTCATTTCTCTATGACGAAGAACTGGTGTCACTGCCTTAGCAATCTTGAAAAACTTCAACTTTTATTAAAGTTTGTGACCTCCAATCACTGCATTGATTTCATAATGACCTTTAGGATTCTTTTTTTAAAAAAATATTTTATTTATTTATTTGAGAGAGAGAGAGAGATAGCAAGAGAGAGTATAAGAAGGGAAGGGAGAGGGATCCCTGGGTGGCGCAGTGGTTTGGCGCCTGCCTTTGGCCCAGGGCGCGATCCTAGAGACCCGGGATTGAATCCCACGTCGGGCTCCTGGTGCATGGAGCCTGCTTCTCCCTCTGCCTGTGTCTCTGCCCCCTCTCTCTCTCTCTCTTTGTGACTATCATAAATAAAAAAAAAAAAAAAAGAAGAAGGGAAGGGAGAGAGAGAGAGAGAGAGAAGCAGGCTCCCCACTGAGCAGGGAACCCAACGCGGGGCTCAATCCCAGGACCCTGGGATCATGTCCTAAGTCGTAGGCAGATGCACAACCAACTGAGCCATCCAGGTGCCTTGACCTTTAGGATTCTTAAGGTAACCTTAAAATAATTAGAGCTTAAATTGCTGGAAAAGTTGATGAAAATGATTAACCACATGGTATTGAAAACATTGTCCAATGACAGCACATCTGGTATCTATTGAGAACTTACCATATGCCAGCCACCAGGTGCATGCAAATGTAATTTCAATAGATATTGTTCTGAGTTTTAGGAGCAGCTGGATGATTTATCTGTTTTGGGTGGTTCTTGGATATTTATTTCTGTATAATCTTCAATTTTTTAAGCCTAATGCAGGGACTCCACTGCATTCTGCTAACCTTGTGTTCTAGGCATATATTTGCCAAAAGTTCATTTTACATAGAGAGGTGGATGCCACCACTATCATTCATTGTTGTGATATTGATTGTATGAATCAAGTGTTCATGGGTTTACACATGACATGAAACCTGGTGATTGCCTTAAAATAGCCTACCATGTACTATCCAGCAAGATAGTGAAACATAACCTTCCTGGCGCATGCCAATTACCCATGTTTTTATACAGGAAATGACTACTCAAGTTATACCATGTCTTTGAAACCAGTAACACTTCAAATAACCAACTATCTCAATCAGGGAAGTTTTCATTGTAAGGTTGAGTTGTAACGTACATACTGAAGGTGGAATCAATGCGAAGAGACACATTTTTTCGTGTGAGAGTAGAAGGCAGGAGGAGTCAAAAGTAATGTGAGACAGGGTATATTGGCAGAGACTCGTGAAATCCGTGATCATGAATCGGGACCTGATTAAGAGCGATAGTGAGCCAACTGAATGCCACAAAAAGGGAAAGAAAGAAGAGCTCAGTGAAAAATTGAGGACTGAATGGCCAATCTGGACAGGATGTTAGGAGGTTCAAGCCAATTTTCCAGGAATGAGTAAACGTAGTTATAATGTGAGTGAGGTGGATATGTAGAAATAACAGAATACAGATACATATACATACAACAAGAAATAGTAGAGTCATATGGTAGAGAAATGGCTATTTAAAATAAAAATCAACAACAAACGTGGCAAATATAATAAGAGTCTTCAAACTAAAAATTAATTTTAGTATACTTCAAAGACCTTTAAGTTTTTTTATTGAATATGTCTTCAGAGTCACTTAAACCACTTAGAAGTATGAAGTCTATAATATTCCAGTGGCCAAATGAGACCTTCAAGTGTCCTTTCAAACATCAGTGCTAAGGTCTTAGGAAAGGAGCATGACCCCCTCCCTGGTCCCGGCAACTTACTGATTTGTAACGACCTAATTTATTTGACATTCCCAGCCAAATATAGTAAATAATAAGTAATGGCTGTGAGTTCTTTGTCCTGCTTCTCTTCTAATCCGATTATTCCTCCATTACACTGCAGGCAAGGCACATAATTGAAATTTTAAATTAAAAAAAATACCAGAAATCCTAAGGCAGAACCATCTGCATCAAGATTTTCTGTACATTTCTCACTAGCTCACTCACTATGGCTCCCCTCCTGCACTGACTTCATCCCATATGACCTCAGGAAGAATGAGATTGCTTCTCTACACAAAGACAGGGGAGATTACCTGGAGAAATAGCCCCAGAGAAACTTCAGGTAAAGCAGAGTTAATTAGGATTCTCCTAAAAAAGAGGTATATCGCCTTTAATGATCAGGGCCAAAAAGAAAAAAAAAAAAAAAAAAAAAAAAGACCAGAGCCAGTGAGGACCTTGGCTACGATAGCTCGGGTAATAACAGTTGATGTGCAGTATAATTTGGCCAAGGATTATTAATGCAGTTTATGAAACTCTTAGTGACTGTTTTATCTCAAGCCCTAGCTTCTCCTGGTTCAAGCTTGATAAGCCTGGGGCTTGAGCTCATCTTAATGGGTGGTGGAAGACTGTGCTCCATTTCTCCCTGGGGACTTCATGCTCATTAGTCACAGCCGCCAATGAAAAGCTTTGTTAGGGAACTGGAGGAATGTGCCACAGCACATGTAGAGGCCCGGAAGCCCCTTCCACATATATCATGGATGAATAAGTCTCTATGGCATGCCAAGCCAAGCCACACATCAGTAGATCGTGTGCATCAGCAGACAAGATCAACAAAAGCACTACAAAAATTTCGAGGTCAGCACTTTCTGGAGCCAGCCCTTCCTGTTCCGACTGATAAGGCTTTAAACATTTTCATTAGCCCTGCTGATCTCAGTCATTTTAAATGACAAACACATTCTAATTATTTTTAAAGGCAAGTTACATAATCTAGAAGGCAATCCACATCTATGGTTTTCTAGAGATGATTATTGATCCTCATTTATCTCTCCTGTGACTATGAGGGGTCAAGTCAAGGTTAATGTTCTGGCAAACCACTTGGGATCTAGAAGAACAACTGTTTTGGTAGGGATTACTGCCATTGTAAACCACTGACAAGGGTTTGGGATGGTAATTCTTAATTAGGAAAATAAAAGGACTCAGCGTCTGTGCTCTGATCATGCAGCTAACAACTGACTCCACCTCAATCCAAACACAGAATGAAATTCAGCAAAGAGATGGGTTTATTTTTGTAATAATTTGTTTTAGATATTTAATCTAAAATAATATGGTGAGGCTTCAGAAATAACTTTGGGTATCGAGTGTTAAAACAATATTTGCTATATTTTTAAAATGAAGCCTTTGTTTTAATTCCAACTGTGTCTTATTACTAACTTGTTGCTTCCAAAGAGAATTTTGGGACAAAAATATCTCAAAATTATAGCATATTTAGTGGAAGTAATAAAAACTTCCAAAAGTGTATATTTCAAAATATGCCATGTTTAGATAACATTCAATAACCAACATTCTCTTTAATCAACTCATTATTTGGGAGTGTAGTCTTTGACATGTCATAAAAATTATATGTGGACAAATAAGATCAAGAAATATGAACAACAACAACAACAACAACAACAAATTTTGATTACGATTCACTTCATATCTATGGACTTGCTGGAGTACAGTGGTGAGTGGTAGGGAGAACCAGAGAGCATCTTGAAAAGACCCCATACCTCTGATACCTAAGATTTAGTTACAAAGCTACAACAGGCTATGTGCTTTGTTGGAAAAATGCCTAAGATAAAAGAAAAATCACAGAACTCTAGAGCTAGCAAGGGCTTTGTGCTTTTCATTAGAACCTTTTAAAAAATATGACTTCCTGGCATCTCAATAAGAAAGATTTATTTCAGAAAATATTATCTGTTCCCCTATAGAACACTCCTTGAAAATTTTCTCAAAGTAGGATATAGGCCTTCCTCACTACCTGCTCATTATTCTCAACATGCCAGGCTATGGCTAAGTTTATGGTAGAATTTCAAAGGAATGCAATTCCACAGCAATTACATAGAAAAACTTTTAGGATTACATTAGTTTAATAATTTTTGAGCTAATTTTGGATATTCTGAATTTCTATAGAGGCTAGCAAAAACACTTTGCATGAAGAATATGATTTGTGAAATTCTTTGACTTTTTACAAAAGATTTTATATTGAAGTAATCTCTACACTCAAAGTGGGGTCAAAACCACAAGCCCAAGTTGCATACTCCACTGAACAAGCCTGCCATGTACCCTTCTTAGGCTTTTTTTTTTTTTTTTTAATGTCAAAAGACCAAAGTAAGACTTCTTATTCTGAAAATTTTCTCAAGAAAACCTGACCATTTTGCCACTACAAATGCTTAGAAATAACAGATAGAAAGACATCATTCTTTCAAATGCATTACTGAGCATGCCCTCCCCCCATCCCCCAAAAAAGGAGAGAGCAACAGTGACAGAGAAAGGGAGAGAGATTTAAAAAGCAAAGTGGTAGGGACAGGAATAAACTGATTTGCATTAAGGGGGCTTGCAAGTCTTGTCTTAGTGACCTAGAAGCTTAGGTTTAATTTCCTATGTAGGAGCAAAAGAATATAGTAATGATGCCTGTCTGTCTCTATTGAGATGCTAAGTGAAGGGAAAAGATAGCATCTACACAGAATTTATAACTAGGGCTATGTATATGATCCAGGAAAACCTGAATCAAGAAATTAGCCTAAGAACACGTTGTAGGACACTAAGCAAACACAAATGCAAAATGTCTCTGAAGGGTTGGCCATATCCACTCTGGTTACATATTTTTATAGTGTCTCCTGCTGGTGCTGGACTCATAATCCTAAATTACAAATCACATGAAGAAATAACCCACTAAAAGAATCATATCAAAGACACAATAAATAGAAGACTCTGAGTCCTAAGAAATTTGAATGAATGAACAAAATAACAGATGTATAAACATTTTTTTTACATTTTATTTTTAAGTAATTTCTACACCCAGCATGGGACTTGAACCCACAACCCTGAGACCAAAAGTTGCATACTTCACCAACTGAGCCAGCCAGGTGCCCCAAAACTTTTTAAAATTACTAACATGAAAGGGAATACAAAGGAAAATATAGTATTAAAATGATCACAGACCATCTAGAATCAAAGCCTATAGCTGAATGAAAAAATGCATAGGCAAAGTAGCTGTTTAGAAAAGGGGAAGATATAAACAATGATCTGAAAGACAGATTTAAGGAAACAACTTAGAATGGAGCACTGTGAAATAAAGGGATAAATCTAAAATTATGAGAGCATAAAATAATAAAAAATCTCGATATGTCTAATATAAATTTTAGAAAAAGAATAGAATTATGGAAGCATCAATATTCAAAGATATATGCCTGTATATGTCCCAGAATTGATAAAATATATGATTCATATAGATTAAGAAAAAATCCAGATAAATAAAAGACAAATCCATGATGAGATACATTGTGGTGAAAGCAATCAGAGAGAAAAGACAAATTCCACAACAGTAGACTTCTCAAAAGCAAAGACAAGTAACAGAAATCAATGGACTATTTGTAAAGGAATGAACAAAAGTAAAAGCCAATCTAGAATAATATACCCACCTAAATTATTGTTTGACTGTCAAGGGTATTTGCCAATTACCAACAGAGAAATCCTAGAAAACTAAAAATTGTTTCTTTGAAAAAAAAATAAAAAAATAGACAAAATGTGTGCAAGACTAATTTAAAAATAGAGAAAGGGAAATGACTATATTAGTACAAAGAAAAAGAAACACAACTATAGCAGCATAAAGTTTTTTAGCAGAGAATTATCAAGAACAATTTTATGTCAGTGCACTTGAAAACCTAGCCAAAATGGTCAATTCACTGTAAATATAACTTACATTTACTCAAGAAGGAAGAGAAAACTTGTCTTGACCAAACTAATGGGGAAACTGCATCTCTTGTGAAAGTCTGTTCACACATACACATGTACACACACACACACACAAAATCAGACCCAGGATTCCTTCAGAGAAGTTCTGTCAACTTTCAAAGTAAAAGTAGCTCTAATCTTGTACAAACTTTTCCATAGAAAAATCTTTTTAAAAAAGATTTATTTATTTATTTTAGAGAGACAGAGGGAGAGTGACCAAGAGAGTGAGTGGGGGGAAGGGCAGAGGGAGGGAAGCTTCAAGCTGACTCCCCACTGAGCATGGATTCTGAGCATGGATTCCAATGTGGGGCTTGATTCCATAACCCATGAGATCATGACCTGAGCAGAAACCAAGAGTTGGAGGTTTAAGTGACTTAGCCACCCAGGCACCCCTAAGCTGATAATCTTTTAATACTCATTTTGTGAGGTAAGATAAACTTTATTTAAAATAAGCAAAAACAATTAAAGGCCAGTCTCATTTGTGAACGTAAAAATTTTAAGTAAAATTAGTAAACTAAATGTAGAATGAATATTTAAAAAATTGTGATCAAGGGGCACCTAGGTGGCTCAGTGGTTGAGTGTCTGCCTTTGTGATCCTGGTTGTGATCCTGGGGTCCTGGGATTGAGTCCCACATCAGGTTCCCCATAGGGAGGCTGCTTCTCCCTCTGCCTATGTCTCTGTCTCTCTCTCTGTGTCTTTCATGAATTAATAAATCTTTAAAAAAATTATGATCAAGTAGGAGTTATCTAAGATTAGAAAGATGGTTAAATTTTAGAACTTATTAAATTAACTCATCAATTAACATATTAAAAGAGAAAATCCATAAATACATCTCATAGATGCAGGAAGTATTTAATAAAATGCAAAATACTTTCCTGATAAAATTTATGAGCAAACCAAAAATAGAAAGAAACTTTCTTAACCTGATAAAAGATATCATTCACTAAAATCCAAGAAAATATAATACTTATTGGCAGCAAGTCAGAGGCTTTTCATATAAAATCCAAACAAGGTAGGATGCGTACTCTAAATGCTTCTGATTAACACTGCACAAGAGGTGCTAACCATAAGAGCAAGCCAGGGGGAAATAAATAAATATATAAATATAGATAAATATATACTTAAATAAATAAAACAAAATATACAAATATTACAAAATAATGAATTGTGATTATTTGCATATATAATGATTGTTTATTTAGAAGAGCCAAGTAATCTACAAACTTAAAACTAATAAGGATTGGAAACAAGAATTAAACAAAAATCTATTATATTTCTATAAACTATCAGCCAATAATTAGACTATTTAAGAAAAAATAAAATTTACAATAAAAACAGACACTTCAACAATATATATACGATACCTAGCAATAAATCAAAAGTGTGGAAATAACTTGTAGGGAAAATTATAAAATATACAGAAAGATGTGAAGGGAAGTTTTTTTTTTTCTTCTTCAGAGAGAATGTGGAAGGAGGGATTGAGGGAAAGGGAGAAAGAATCATAAGCAGGCTCCATGCCCAGTGTGGAGCTTGATGCAGGGTTTAGACCCTGAGATCATGATCTGAGCTGAACTTAAGAGTTGGATGCTTCACTGACTGAGCCATCCAGATGCCCTGAAAGTAAGCGTTAAATAAATGGAGAGCTAGATCATATCATGAATGGGGAGACTTAATATTTAGATATAGAAATCATCACCAAATAATCTATAAATTCAATGAAATTATAACCAAATAATCCTAACATTGTTTTTCATGAAAATCTGAAATGGTGATTCTTAGATTCAGATGTTATACTAAATATCTAAGAATAGGCAAGACACATTTCAACAAAAATAGTAAAAAGGGGTTCATTTATTACATGGCTATTGTAATAAATAGTACTGTATTGTAATAAATAATACTGTGGTATTGGTACAAGGATAGATTAGAAAACAGACATGGAGGCTCAATAGTATTAATTGTGACTGGGAAAAGATGGGCTAATCAATACCTTGTATTGGGATGACAATTGCTTATTCATACAAAAAAAGATAAAATTTGATCAGTACATCATACTATACAGAAATATAAATCTTAGGTAGTTTAAAGAACTAGAGAGAGGGAAAAAGTATTCTATAAAACTTTTTGAAGAAAAGAGAAAATTAGTTTAATTAGGTCATGTGGGAAAATATTTCTTAAGATTCTCCAACATACAAACCATAAAGGAAAATACTGACAGAATTAATCATATTAAACATTTTAAACTTCTGTGTAATAAATGATACTGCAGTAACTGAAACAGTAAGTTATTGCCTGGGGTAGATATTTGCAAATCATATAACCCCTTCCCCAATTGCTGAGACATATAGAGGTATATCAATGGAAGGCGTTATAATACTCAATAACATTATACAAGTGCATTTAGTTTCACCTGTAATTAGAAAGTCCTTATATCCAAGATATTAGCAAAAACAGAATGTCTGATAATACCAACTATTGGGAAAGATACAGGGAAACAGAAATGCTAAATCAATGATTCTTAGCCCTTTTTGGGCATTAAAATCATCCACAGAACTTTAAAATGAATAGCGTTCTTGGGTCCTATCACCAGAGTTTCTAATTTACTTGGTCTAGGGTAAGACTTAGGCATTAATAATTTTTAAAAGTTCCCTAATTGAGTCTTTCATCCGCCAGAGTTTAGAACTACTGCTCAACATGTTTGACGGCTGAACAAACCAGTCTGCTTGGAGGAGAATTCAGCAATACCTAGTACAGATGTGCACCCCTATGACCCAACAATCAGCTCCCTTTGAAGGTAATTCTCTTCGAGAAATTCTAGTACAAATGTAAGAAGATACGTACAAGGGTCACTGTAATAGTAAAACTGCAAGGACAACCCAAATTTTCCTCAGTAGGAAGATGGGTAAACCAACCTTGGATTATTTATGCAATGTGATGCTATTCTACAGTTATAATAAATGGACTAGGCACCTATGTATCAACGTGCATACATCTCCAAAACAATGTTGGATTAAAAAATTTTATGGGGGTGCCTTAGTGGTTCAAGCTGGTTAAGCATCTGCCTTCAGCTCAGGTCATGATTTCAGGGTCCTGGGATAGAGCCCTGCATTGGGGGGGGGGTGTCCCTGCTCAGTGGGGAGTCTGCTTTCCCTTCTCTCTTTGCCCCTCGCCCCACTCATTCTCTCACTGTCTCAAAGAAAGTTATGAAAGAAAAAGGACAATGCTTTATATATTTTAAAATTTGAACACAAAAATAGTATAACCACAAAGAGATATAAGATAGACATACTCAAGTCTGGATCTCTCCCCAATGCAAAGACAGATACACGCAGTAAAAGTACTACATGGGGATGTAAAAAGGGGATAAAGTATATATAGGGATGACAAAAGTCATTTCAGGATGATGATCTCTTGAGAGGCAAGCAGAGGAAAAGAAGGAAGTAGTGCTTTAACTGTATTTGTATCATTTCATTTTATAAGTTATCTGAACTCAAGTTGTGGGTTTGCAGATAATTAATATATAATTTTTGTATGTTTGAGATATATTTTTAAAGATTTTATTTATTTGAGAAACGAGGAGAGAGAGAGCACACCCAAGTGAGGGTGGGGCTGAAGAGAAAGGCAGAGGGAGAGGGAGAAGCAAGCCCCCTGCTGAGCAGGGAGCCCAACCCTGGCCTCTATGGGGATGGATCCCAGACCCCTGGGATCATGACCTGAGCCAAAGACAGACGCTTAACCAACTGAGCCACCTAAGTGCCCCTGTAGGAGATATTTTCTATTAACATATTTTAAAGGTAAAAGAGCAATGCAATTCAACATGGGGGCACATCTTTATTATTTTTAATCATTGAAAAAATTACTTAAAAGCATAGAACTACAAAGTAAACATATGAGACACCAGCTTTGGAGGCCAGGGTGTAGAATTCTCATCTGAGTTCTGCAGCTAATTAGGGATGGGTAAATCCTTTCCCCACACTGGCTTCAGCTTCTTCATACATAATGTAAAGGCATTGGATAAGATGATCCAAAATCTAGTCTAGTTTCAAATTTCTCTGAATCTGAAGTTGCAAGAGGATACTATACCTGAATTTAATTTTTCTCCTTTTTTGGACACCATCTTCAAAGTATATGCTCATTCACAGACTATTCCAGAAAGTGCTGTCCTAACATATTCAGTAAGCCATCATTGAATCAAATGCAATAAAGGTGGCGAATTAGCTGAGAATGTTCTCATGACCCAGATTAGGAACAACAGAAAAACAAAAAGAAAATGTTATTAAATGCTCAATGCCTGCCACTTGCAAATTTATGTTTCTTTATTCATTTTCTCATTATTTCATATGTCTTCAGTGATCATCTATAAACAAGCTTCTCCTAGTCTGTCATATGTTAATAAAAATTTTATAAAATAGGAGGTGTTATAGTAAATTTTACTTAAATTATATGTCTAATACAATAAAAAATCTGAACCCTCTCCCTCGTGCCCCTACCCCCCTACCTTCTGGTAACTTGAATAACTGCTCTGTCTTCATTTTTCTTATTTGCTTCCAATAAGAATCTGGCTCAACACACACAACTAAAACACACTTGCTCACTAATGTGCTGTTTTCTCCCCAGGATGTCAATGCTTTTAGCCAACAAGGTTTAATTATCTCCATAACCCTGCAAAAATGAAGCACAGAGAAGCCTGACGTGGGGGTGAAGTCACACTTTACATAGAGGTTAATGCAGAGCAGAGGAAAATGAAATCCATTTCTAATAGAGGAATAAGAACGCACTACTGAAGTCCTAATTTCCCTCCCCACTGTACGCGAACCTGCTACCCAATCTAGGCTACGAATTTTCTGCTAGAAATGCTATCCATGAATTAAGTACTACAGAAAAGAGTTTGGACAAGCCACAACCTTGGTTAGACACTTGAATGAAAGAAACACCGACAGCAAACAAAAAGAATATAAGATTCTACTTGATAGGCACATTCTTGGATCTTTTTCTATCTCATTGATTAAAAAAAGTGAATGAGGCTGGCTACACTATGTGCATTACAGGTAAGGTAAGGACGATTTAATGTCATAAGTGCCATAGAATATTTAGTACCGCAGCTGGCAAAAGATGGCAGGCAGCACTTGCTACGTGTCAACATCATTATCATCACCACTACCTGTTGGCATCAGAGGATTAGGGCACTTCAGATTTTTCCACGACATGGGTTTATAAAAGAACTGCTCAAAGCAGCCATTCTTTTCACGAAGGAGAGTTGTCCAAGGTTGCAGAGATAACTTGATAATCTGAAATTCAGCAATAAAATTTCCATTGGGGAAAAAGGAAGTCATGGAGGCTTACTCCCACGTAGAAGGTAGATAACAGGCCATTCTAAAAATGTAAAAGTGGGACGCCTGGGTGGCCCGCAGTTGAGCATCTGCCTTCAGCTCAGGGCGTGATCCCAGAGTCTAGGGATCGAGCCCCACATTGGGCTCTCTGTGAGGAGCCTGCTTCTCCCTCTGCCTGTGTCTCTGCCTCTCTCTTCCTGTGTCTCTCATGAATAAATAAATAAAATCTTAAAAAAAAATAAAAATGTAAAAGCTACCGAACATTTTCTTAATTAATGATGGGGAGAGAAACTCTTATTCTTCATGACTGTCCTTTTTTAAGAGTCGAGCCCCCAAACTGCCACTGCAGCTGAGTAGCCAGCAACTGTAAGTAGAAAGAAGCACTAATCCTTAGGCACAACTAAATCAGGCAGCAAGTAATTCCCCTAAAAGCAATAGCCCTCCAGGATGGCAAAGACCAGACTCTCCTTTGGCTTGATTTTTCACTGTTCCAGGATCACCCCCTCCCTCTCGGGCCATCCAAGATTGCACCATTACCGCTAATGCTTTCAGAAGTGGGACACAGATTCCCGTTGTTCACAACAGGACTTTACCCTTGCTCTACATCTTAGCTACTACACAACATGTAGGGAAGAATTAAAGGACACGTATAGAACTGAAATCATATAAGTGAAAAATAACAGATGGCCTAGCAGATAATGATGTTTAACTGACAGGCTACACAGTAACAGGGCCAGTTCTGGGAGCACTCAGGTTGGCAACCAGGAAATGATGTTTGCTAGGGTGCACAGGAGTCATGTTTCTCAGAGGACAAGGCAGACAGTATCTAAAGGCTAGGGGAGGATGGCGGGGGAGAATGCAACTTTCCATTCACGGAAGAGGCTCTCAGTGATTATCTTTCTTTTGAATGCATCATTTCAGATCAGCTGGTCTGCAGAAAGCTGTGGTTCAGATGATGGCTTTAGTGGTGGAGTGGGGGACTGGGGTCCAGAGGGTGCATGATCATTCCTCTGCTCAATTTTGCCCAAATATCAGCTAAATAACACTTTGGAGCATCCAGCTCTTTCCCCAAAAGGTTGCTGGGGAAGGTACCACTACCCCTCCAGTAGTAAACTCACAATTTACAGCTACCACAGGAGGAGAGGGCTGAGAAATGGGGGGTGGGGGGGTTAGAAATTAGGAGTCTGGGGAAGGAATAGAACACTGGCCACTTCCAGTCCACATCCGTGATCACTTGTGCACTGTCTAACCACATCCAGCTAGGTCAGCAAGACTGCTCTAGGTTCCCGAGCAGCCACCAACATGCACAGCCAGAGTTCAACCTAACAGTATAATCCAAGGAAAGGTAACAGCAGCTTAAATGTCTTAATGTTTCTAGGCCCTTTAGCCAGAGACTAAGGTTTTCCTGCCTCCATATCTGCAACACCACTTCATGGCATTTTCAAAAGGGGTTCACAAGAAGTTGCAGTTTTAGTGATTTTTTTTTTTTTTTTACTCTCGGGATTTACAGTTTCGTCAGCAAATCTACCTAAGTGTTCCAGAGAAGTCGGCAAAAGTTGATTTGAGATTTGCTTGCTATGGCAACAACACTCTCTTCAGAAGAAAATTTTATGTGCTCATTTTCCAATCGAAAATACAGTTTATGTTACTGGAGGAACAGAGGCAAAAGGTATGCACCTGAAACATTAATGAAATTCTCAGCAATAAACAGCTAAACCTTTCTGTAAATATTAACTGCCACCCACTAACGGTGTTTAGAACAGGACACTTCCTATCTCATCTTGCAATTAATTTATGAGTTGGCAACCTGTTTTACTTAAATTTCAAGTCCACTAGATAACTTCACTGAGATTACAATATGCAAAAGGTGCCGATTAGGGGATTAAAAAAAGAACAAAAGAGGACAACATAGACCAAGTACTTACTTGCCGTGATATTTTTAAAGTAATCCTGAATTTCAAATTTGGCTTTTTTGTTTTAAGAGCAAAGACTGATCTGAGCTATAATCCTCTGGTCCTCAGAGCATACTCCACTCCTCCATAGGACACATCTTTCAGAAATCTTCCTTTTATATTTATATCTCCAAGGATTCAAGCTCCACTAGGAAGCAGCAAAAATACAAAGACTGTCCTTAGAAACAAAACAAAACTCCCACAAAGTCCAGAGTGTAAGCGGCAAAGGCAAAAGAAAACCTCTCCAAAACTGGTATCTAATTCAGAAGGGCAACTGCTCCCCTATCTCTGTTTGAATGAGTCCTCTTGTCTTCCTAGTGACATTTCTCACCAGCCAGCCAGTGCTGTTTTCCAGCAACGTGAGGATGTTTGAAGAGAAATGAACTCAAGCTCTGAAGTTCCTTGTAGTAAAGGAAAACATATGGAGGATTTCCTGCTGAGGACTCCCTGCCGAGGCACAAATTCGAGGGGGTGTGGAATTTACTTGTTAAGGCTCTCTGTTTTCTAGACTCAGCAGTATCTGCCCAGCACTGAGCCCACATGTGCCACTGCTACTCTGAGGAGAGCTCTGAGGCTCTGCAATAACCCCACCAGCACAGATGACTTGCAGGAAGCAGGTTAACAGTGGGTAGCACCCTGTTTGTCCAAGTCCATGGTTCCATCACATCTTACCTCCCTTCTGCGAGATTACAGGCTTCTTTTCCAACCTGTTTCATCCCTGTCTCCTCACCATCACCTCCTGATTTCTTTCTTTCCTTTTTTTAATAAAGATTTGATTTATTTATTCATGAGAGACACACAGAGAGAGGCAGAGGCACAGGCAGAGGGAGAAGCAGACTCCCTTCTGGGGAGCCGGATGTGGGACTCGATCCCAGGACCCTGGGATCACACCTTGAATGGAAGGCAGATGTTCCACCCAGGCAACCCCACCTCCTGATTTCTTATCTGAGATAAGCAGTTTGCAGATATATGCCTTTTGTGAGTATGCACCCGAAAATTAATTTTAAATGTTAACTAATGTTTTTCTTTTTCCTCTATTCCTTCTTTTTTTTAAAATTTTTATTTATTTATTTATGATAGTCACACACACACACAGAGAGAGAGAGAGGGGCAGACGGAGAAGCAGGCTCCATGCACCGGGAGCCCGATGTGGGATTCGATCCGGGGTCTCCAGGATCGCGCCCCGGGCCAAAGGCAGGCGCCAAACCACTGCGCCACCCAGGGATCCCTCATCTATTCCTTCTAAGTATACTTCTAAGGATGACACATTTCAAAACATGTTACAAAGACTCCGGAATAGTAAGTGCACTTATTATGGACATAGCGTTCTATAGAAGACACTCACCACTACAGAGGCCTGTCCACTGACCCCAGTGGACAGTGTCAAAAAGTTTGACATTTTTTGGGATCCCTGGGTGGCGCAGTGGTTTGGCGCCTGCCTTTGGCCCGGGGCGCGATCCTGGAGACCCCGGATCGAATCCCACGTCGGGCTCCCTGTGCATGGGGCCTGCTTCTCCCTCTGCCTATGTCTCTGCCTCTCTCTCTCTGTGTGTGTGACTATCATAAATAAATTTAAAAAAAAATTAAAAAAAAAAGTTTGACACTTTTTAATTTGAAATAAAAACAAAACAAAACAAAACAAAAAAAACAAGCTAATATCCAGAACTTACCTTTGAAAGCACTGTTTGGACTATTTTCATCCCCAGTACCATCATGGACGATACTTCTGCCCATCAGAGGAGTTTCTCTCCTATTAATCTAGTAATCCCATTATCAAAGCATTAACCATGTGTTAATCACTATTATCCTAATAATTCACTCTAACTCCATATCCATCTTTTATATTACAAACTGGTGTTAAACTTCCTCTAAAAATAAATTCCACATGATCTTTCTTCCCATTCCAATCCCTTTATGCAAGCATTATTTTGTGGAGCAAATGTTTCCATAAACCCAGCTGAGTGACAGAATGAATGATTCAAAGCAGTAACGATGGGTACGCAGATGTGTAAATTGTGTGTGTAGCTCTGGCTATCTGGGTGGTGGGGACAAAGCAAGCTTTGGTGGGCTTAATAAAAAATTTTTCAATATCATCCGGAGAGATCTATCACATCAGGAGTGCACAGACTATGACCCATGGGCCAAAATAAGGTTCACTGTCAGTATTTGTAAATCAAGTTTTATTGGAACACAGGCACAGCCATTTGCTCACCCGTTTGTAATATCTGTGGCTGCTTTCATGCTATAGTGGCACAGGCAGAGACTGTATGGTCCTCAAGGTCTAAAATATTTACTATCTTGTCCTTTACAGAAAAAGCATGCAGACTCCTCTTCTATATAATTGAGGGTCACTAGATAACTATGGACCTTTGGCTTTTTTTCCCCTGAGTTGTGTAGTCAGAGGTATCATAGGATCATATTTAAGGAAATGCTGGTCACTTATATGTCATCTCACCACTGCCAAAGAAGATGTGGCAGGAGATCTTCTGGGAGGGTATTATGGGGTTGGGTGAATCCCAAGCTCCCAAGAGACAGAATGGATCAGGCTATATTCGGGTGTTGTAGGATGGTAGAGTCAGAGGCAGGATTAGGACCTCATCATGGAGGGAAGCCAGAGAAGCAGGGCCCAGAGCAAGAACTGAGAAATACAATAAAGCCATAAATGGAGGGAAAAATAACGCACATTGGTCACAAGTCAGGATATGTAATACAAAAGGACTGGAAGCCGCTGTCAGGATAAAGATCTTGAGCAAAAAGGAAGGATGTGGGACACTTTCTTTCTGGTGGCCTGATGGAAGGGTGACTAATGTGTTCCAATTTGGACTCATCTGCACTGTTCTCCATCCCAAGGAATCTGGACAGTTGGCTATCCTACTTGCTGGTGCTATGCAGAAAGCCCGTGGAAGGCAAGAGGAAAAGAAAAACCTGAAAGCCATGCCTTCCCAGTGCTTAATATCTTATGACTCTAGAGAGTTTAGGTAAGAAGCAGGGAGCCACTCTGGTGCTACTGGGGGCCACCACAGGCCACTGGAGAAAGACAGGGACTGTATTCTCTGAGTAAGTGATCTCGCTGGGAGAGCTCCCACCGTGTGAAAAGGAAGGGGATAACCTCCAAACAACCCGGAAAACAAGTATGAGATCATCTGTTCTACTGGACAGTTTTGGCCTGGCCTTTTCACCCCAAAGCCAGCCTGCATTTTTTCCAGAATAGCTGACCTGCATGATTTGATTACTGCCTGTTACTGTGAACTCCTTGCTTTAATTTTCCCAAACTTCACAGCCATCCCAAAATACTGCCCAGGTTTTAAGTTTAATTCCTTCCACCAAAATGATGATTGGTGACCCGACCTTCAAGGCCTTTCGAGTCAGCCCCTCAACAAGTATTTCTTGAGCTGCTAGTATGTGCCAGGCACTGTGCTGAGCTTGGAGATTCAGGACTCAAACAGAAAGCCAAGGTCTCTAGCCTCATGAGGAGGCAAGGAAAACTCTGAAACAGAATAATTTCAGATCACGAGAAGTGTTTTGGGGGCAATTAGCAAGGTGCTATGATGTAGAATAACTGGAGCGGGGTGAGGGTTTTTTCCCATGTGGCCAGAGAACTTTCTGTGAAGGTAACACATTAGCCAAAGCTGGAAGAGGAGAAGGAGCAAGTTGTACAGTGACTGTGAGAGCTGTGAATTCACACAGGTAGGAAGGAATCTGTCACAGAAGAGACACTGATGTGGCATAGTGGGCAAGTGAGAGGAAGGTTAGAGACCTGAAGAGACCAGATGGTGTGTGGTCTTGTAAGGAATGATGAAGAGGTCTGGATTTTTTTCTAAGGGGAAGGATTTAAGCCTGGGAATGTCTATGATCTGATTTGTGTGTGTGTGTGTGTGTGTGTGTGTGTGTGTGTGTTTTAAGGTTTTATTTATTTATTCATGAGAGACACAGAAAGAGGCAGACTTAGGCAGAGGGAGAGGCAGGCTCCATGCAGGGAGCCTGATTCGGGACTCGATCCCAGGACTCCAGGATCACACCCTGAGCTGAAGGCAGGCGCTCAACTGCTGAGCCACCCAGGTGTCCCTGGTTTATGTTTTCAAAAGGATTTCTCTAGCCTTGTTGTTGAGAATGGATTGGAGGGGGTAAGACTGAAAATCGGGACATCAGTTGAGAGGCAGGTGTTGGCTGGGATAAAATGCTGTCATTAGTGTTCAAGGGAAGAGAAGGGTTTTGAGATGTGTTTTGGAATATAACAACTTTGCCCCCCAAAGCAATTATCTGAAACCATTTCATTTATTTGTTTGCATGTTAATTTTTCATTTCCACCCGCTTGAAGGAAACTCCAGAGATCAGGGACCTCATCTTCCTGGAGAAGCGAAGAATGAGCAGGGTGGGTCTTGAAACCACAAAGTGAGAAGAGAACACACAGCTCTACAAAGTTACCTTTGCTTCTGCAGCCTGAACATCCAGGTGGATACAGTAGATGGCTCACTTAGCATCTTTTCTAGCTCCTTCTAAAGTGCTTCTTTGAGGGTAAAGCCTAGGCAGCTGAAAAGGACATTTCTCAGTTGCCCTTGCAGCCAGGGTTCCTCCAGTCTTGCACTCTCGTAGACTTAAACTTGGCCCTGTTAAGTGGGGAGCAGTGACTGCACAGGATGCAACCCCTTTGCAGGTGCAGATAAGCAGGCCGGCGGCACAGCTCTGCAGGCAGGAGTTGGGGCCAGCCTCACGGGCTGTGACCAGAGCAGTCACAACAGGGCCTCATGCCTATAGGGGCGGTGTACTGGGTTTGCTGCTCTGTTGTCACTGTCTCGATTCTTAATAATTTTGAACAAGGGGCTTGCATTTTCATTTCGCACCAGGCCAAACGAATTACACAGCCAGTCCTGCCAGCAGATCTGAGATCAGCCTCCTCCCTTTCTTGGACAGCATACTCCCAGAGCTGGCAGGTGTGGCAACAGCTTCCTGTTCCCTGGTTGTCGCCTCAGGTGCACGGTTGGTTTGGGCGTCAACATCTGGAACAGGGGCTCCCTCATCACCATGGGGGGACTAGTCCCTTGCAGGCCAGCTCTGCTCCCAGGAGTCAGCCAGGTGCCATTTCTCAGGTCCTGGCCTAGATCCTGATCCTCCAGATTTTAATGATGCTGTGAGCAAAATTCCCTTTCTGTTTAAAATAAAATATTGAGATTCTGTGCTCCAGACACACTCTTAAGTAGGCGCTGAGCCAGAGCTGCCGTTCAGCAGGGGTGGGCTTGGGTGCATTAGTTATACCCTTAAATTGTGAAGATGCGCTCTTTTCCTTACAGATACACTGTTGATTTCACACTGGTGGGCCTCGGAGCATTAGCCTGTCTACGAGCTCACTTGGATGCCCATGTGACAGGAGGAAGGAGAGCAAGCTGTCCGACCAGGTGTATTGGTCACCTGTGGCCGCCATAACAAGTTAGCACAAACAGAGTAGCTTCAAATAATGGGAATTTATTCCCTCATGGTTCTGAAGGCTAGAAATTTCAGTTCAAAGTGTGGTAGGGTTGGTTTCTTCTGGTGGTCCTGAAGGAGAATCGGTTCTATGCCTCCCTCCTGGCTTCTGTTGGTTGCCTGCAAACCTTGGCTTTTCGTGGCATTCCATATTCCAATCTTTGTCCCCTTGGTCTTCATATGGTGTTCTCCATTGTGTGTCTCTGTGTCTCTGTGTTTTCTCTCTTTTTATAAGGACATTAATCATTGGATTCAGGGCCAGTCCTAATCCACTGTGACCTCATTTTTACTTAATTACACCTGCAAAGACCCTTCTTCCGAACAGGATCAGATTCTGAAATTCTAGGTGGACATGAACTTTGGTGGGGGCCAGAGGGGGATGCTATTCAACCCATTACACCTTTTAAGCTGAAATTAGGCAATCTAATTCATGTAAAAGTCCAACGTCTTGTCCTTCTGGCTGTCTGTTCCTGGCCAGCTGAATGAACCAGCTATAGGGATGTGAGGTTAGGATTTGAAGGTAACCATGCTCTGGTGAAAGACAGTGAAAGACACCGCATTTTGTTTTACCTTCAAACACATCCTATCATCCACAGTACCTCTGTATATGCAGTGACATCTTGCTTCCTTTCAATGCATTTGTTGTCAGAAATTCTTAACGTTACAGAGAAATGCCCATAATAAACCCAAAATAAACCATCAAAAATACCAATCTTTTCATCTGGATTTTTTTTCCTCTATGGATGCACCCCTCTGATGTTGTTCTGCCTAAGGAAATTTCCGTGGTACCTTCAGCGAAGGACAAGTGTTTGTGCAGAGGAGAAAAAGGTCGAGCAAAGTCATTGAAACTAATGTTGCTTCACTCATGTACAGGGACGACTTTTTACCTTTCACAAATCAAAAAACAATTTAAGCTATTTTAGATACCTTTTTTTCTAGTTCAATGGGATCTAATTCCTTAAAGCTGAAAAAGCAAGTTATTTCCCCCAAAAAATGAATACCTAAAATGACACTACAAAATATAGCCTAAGGATGGAGATATCTCTTTTTTTTATGGGCATAGAAAAGAAAATTGCATTACTGAACTAGGCAAAAAGCCATTCCATCAGAACCATTTTATCGTTTTTCACTGTACGTATCTTGCCAAGAGAGAATTACATTTATCAGGCAGCACTGAAAGCTATTTATTCCCTTCTTATTCCATTAATTAAACTATAATACAATCACTTGGGTTACCCATAACCAATCTTTGGAAGATTAATATAGGATGCTATTCTGTGGCTCATATTTGTCTTCTGCATGGTAATGAGACAGCAATAAAGTTTATGTTCCCATAACGTGTACGAATTGTATTTTGCACCAAATAGCTAACATCAAAAATAACTACTGGTATAAACAAACCACATAACACAATCATTCTTGGCACATATTAATGTGTCACTAAAAATATTAATATGATGGCCCTTGCCTCTACAAAAAATCTGAATATTTAAATAATAAGGATGCATAAAGAAAAAATCACTAAAAATACGTCACATCTGAAAAAATAATTTTTAAAAGATTTTATTTATTTATTCATGAGAGACACACACACACACACACACACAAACACAGAGGCAGAGACACAGACAGAGGAAGAAGCAGGCTCCATGCAGGGAGCCCGATGTGGGACTCAATCCTGAGACCTCAGAATCACGCCCTGGGCCAAAGGTAGGCGCTCAATCGCTGAGCCACCCGGACATCCCAGAAAAAATAATTTGAAAAATAGATTTTGGTGGTTAGCTATCAAATTACCTCATTTTTAATATGCACTCTGAGGAAACTAAAACTCACATTGTTCTAACCTGAATACTTGTCCCCATATAATTTAAAATTCAAATTTACAATGCAGAAACATTGTGGGTATAACAGGCACTTAAAACCTATGCCATTTTGCCATTTGGCCACATTTACATTTATCAATAAATTATTTCTCACAACACTTCTCAACAAAGTTTTATAATCCATTTGCTTTGGAGGAATTATGACCAAAAAACGTTTTGAGATTTGTTTCAAGTCCACAGAAGAATCAGCCCCACAGAAAGACAGAAAAAGAGCTACTGGTCAGGATTTTGCATAAATATGCCTCAATCTACATATATTTGTCTTCTCTAACCACTTAATTACATCCTTTCATTTCACCAGTAAAGAGATGCCAAACACCTTAATTTTGTGTGCTTTTATTGTCTAATCATAGCTATCATTAATAGTGAACACAAACTCCTTGGGAAAATAAATCTTGTTTTTAATTCCTGTTTTTGCTTCCCGAGGATACTGAATAAAATCACAAACTGTCCTACTTAATAGTTCTCTTCTATGGAGAATGGAAGGCTCTGAACATCCAGGGTGATACTTCACTTTCCTATCATTAATACAAATACACAACTAGTCCATCTTCATATAAAGACACAGATGGACTGATTTACCAACATTGACAAGGCAAACTGTGCACCATAATTCTCTTATGAGCTCCAGTAAGTAAGACAGTCCCAAAGCCCAGCTTTCATTTAAATTAGACCAGAGCAATTCTGCACTTGATGGGCATGTAAAAGATTTTGAACGAGGGTGTGTGGATGGCTCAGGTGGTTAAATATCCGACTCTTGATTTCAGTTCAGGTCATGATCCCAGGGTTGTGGGATCGAGACCCACATCTGGCTCCATGCTCAGTGTGGAGTCTGTTTGTCTCTCTTCCTCTGCTTCTCCCCCTGACTCATGCTAGTGCTCTCTCTCAAATAAATAAAATCTTTAAAAAAACTTTTAAATGAAAAAAAATTGAATGAATTAGCAACAATCACATGGAATTTTTATTTGAATTATCACCAAATCCAAATTGTTCTGAACCTACTAACCCTTCTATTGTTGTCTTTGATCACTTTGACAGGTACTCAGATCTTCTTTTAGCTATTATACCCCTATAAAAAACATTTTCTTTTTATTTCTGGTTCTTATTGTATCTATTCCTGGACCACTCATCCTACTTATTATCCTTTCTGTAATGTTTAAACTTTTTTCTCTCCTTTTCGACATTCTTCATTTCCCCTTGACTGTCCACCTGGATTTCTGTTGATTTCAGATTCTGATTAGCTTACACTCGCTCCATCCTCCAGTGGCCATCTATTCACCTTCCCGCTGGTTTTCTCCAGTTCAGTTCATCCAGAGAATTAGTAACGGAAATTGGGAGTCCTTAAGCTGCGGGTCAGTGTAAATACTGCTCCGTAATATATCCAGCAACCCAAGAATGTTTTGTTAAAAAAAGACTGCAATTCAACTAAAAAGAATAAACTCAACTACCTGCATAAAACAAGGTAGTTAGCATAATGAAAAAAATTAAAATGGCAACTGGGGAGATAAACAAAAGAGTAAGTTTCTTTCCATTTGTGACATCAAATAATTTAAACATCCATAGTAGCACTTTGTTGTTTCTCGTGGTGTAGAGCCACCTCTCTGATCATTAATGAAAAGAGTTTCTAAGTGAAATTCAAGCTACAGCCAGTTTTGAGAGCATTTTGCTTTCTCTCAAGCCTTCTGTATCATTCCTCATTAGGTGTTGCTTAGATTTTCATCTGCTTTTTAATCTAGGGAACACATTTAGATCGTGGCAAGTTTGAATTGACTTATTGAATAAAATTCAGTGACATGGCAATAATGGCTTCTTGAAAGTTCAAATAAATTACATCTACTGTATTCGCCTTGTCCATTAATTTTATCATTCCATAAAAAAGCAATTGAATTAGTAAAACATGATTTCTGCTCCTCATTTTTCTAACCTTTAGTTGGCTTAAAGGTTACTCTTCTCTTAATATTTGTCCAACTATTTCACAATGGATTTAGGCTACCTCTCTGGGCAGTAAATTCTAAGATGCATTTAGTTTAAAACTAAAAGTACCACATTTTTTCTTTTCCCTCCAGTTCTTATTTACTATCCAAAAGCTATGTCTTTTTAATCTTAAGAACCCTTCAGCCATTTAATTCTAGTTAATAACATGACTGTCAGATGTCCTTATCTGTTTTTGCCACCTAAATATTTTTGGCTGTGAGGGAATTTAAGCATTTCCATCCCTGCCTCCATCAAAGTTAGTGTTTTTCTAATGACGTGATTTCCTTTTTTCTTTTTAGTACAATTCTCTGGTTACATAGTTGCTCCCACCTAGTAGATAAATTAAAATACCTTGCTTTAGATGAGAAGTCAATCTGACACTTGCAAGCTTCCAGAACCTTCCCGGTCGTTTATACCTACAGTCTCGGTCTCTTCTTCCTGCTTCCCTGCCTTGACATGTGAGGTATGCTGAGACTCTGAACCTACTCCTGGAAGAGCCCCAGCCCTGTCTTTGCTTGGGCAACACTCCCATTTACCATCTACTGTGTTGTGGAATATGTGATCAAACCATTAATGACTAACAGAAAGCACTTATAGATTGACATCCCAGCCAGCACCTTGCCAGCATTGTCCTTCCCCGTTGAAACACTAAATTATACTCTTCATTCCTTGTATGAGTGCAAGGGACTTTTGAAAGGAAAAAGATTCTGGGATGTTGTTAACAATTGCTGGGAGATTTGATGTGGCAAGACATTCACTCTGAAGATAAACTGTTCAAGAATGGATGAAATAGCTGGTGTGGACCCTTCAGGAGGATTTGGTCCTATTCTCTACATCAAGGCAGAAAAATATGTCTACTGGTCACAGGAGGATGGGATGTATTCCGTTGTTCATCCGGGATAGTGTACATGATAACGGAAAGGCAAGACAAGCTGGGATGCTCAATGACAACCAACTTCCTCGCTTCTCATTAAGCTTAAGGTAACTGAGATTCCTTACCCCCAATGTCAGGGTATAAGCACAGATTTTTATCTTGGCATTTAACAGATGTCAGCTCATAGCCAATTGAGGGCTCAAATGGGAGATGCCGTCCCCTTTTATCTTTATAATTTAGTATTTGAGAGTGGGCTTTCAGCCTCTAGTTGCCTCTTGGTCTGAAATGACTATTGGAGCTCCATCCATTAGATCTGCATCCTAGGCAGGAGGAAGGAGAGAGGGAGGAGGATGTTCTTGACTCCTTTCCCTTTAAAGGTGCTTTCCAGAAGTCCTCTACGATAGACCATGTATATCTCATGGGTTAGGCTATAGTTCTATGGCCATAACTAATTTTGAGGAAGGCCAAAAAAAATGGAATTCTTTTTCCAGATGTCATTATGGTCCACCAAGAGCCAGAGTTCTGTTACCAAGGAGGCAAAACGCAATAATAGATAACTAACACCTCTGACACCCTTGCATACTGGAAGTGGTTACAAAAAGCATGTTACATAAACTGTCATCATCTGATGGGTGGAGAGGGTTGCTGTTAAAACCATGGCACAAAGCTCCATCCCATCACCATGTTTCCTGGGTCAAGAAATGGTCTCCAGTTCCCTAGTGATTCCTCCTCTTCTTTCTCTACCTGGATGGAAGTCCTCCTCTCACACCGCAAAGCCCATGTACCTCTCCTCCCCCAGTGCTCGCCCAGTGGGAGCTTCCCACATGCACATGTGCCTCATGGTCTGATGGCTGCAATGGCTTCCATCCTAGGCTGAAAGCCTGATAACTAGTCTTCTAAGTCTAAGGGACATAGTCTTCTCACTTGTTTCCTCACCATCATATATCCTAGAAGAGTGCCTGCAACATAGCAGGTATTCCAGAAAGACTTGTGGAAAGAATGAATGAGACCATTCTACACAGAAGTAACACAGGCCTGCTAAGGACCCACTCTGCTTAGAGGGACAAAGGCAGAACTGAAAGCACAGATTTCAGTGGGTCTGGAATAAAAAGATCTCAGTCCTAGATGAGAGCAGACACCACTGGTCTCTCGAGCAGAAGGAAATTAGAAGCCTATCTATGGCTGGCCCAGCTCACTGCTCTTAAGGGCTCTGTCCTCACCTATGGGATAAGGTAAAGGAAGGGCTCATTAAAAAGTTGCCATCTTTGGTGCATGAATGGTTCCAAACACAACCCCTCTGTTCCACCTGCCCTTCCTTCTCCTGGACCCACTTGGTCTGGCTGACCCCTGCACTGAGATTTTTTTTAAAGATTTTATTTATTTATTCATGAGAGACAAGGAGAGAAGGCAGAGACATAGGCAGATGGAGAAACAGGCTCCCTGTGGGGAGCCCGATGTAGGACTCCATCCCAGGACCCCAGGATCATGACCTGAGCCAAAGGAAGATGCTCAATCACTGAGTCACCCAGGTGTTCCTGCACCGAGATTTTCTATTTTGGTTCTCTACTAGTGCTCTCTGGGACTTGATACTTTGTACTACCCTAGTGTTTCCTGAGCCTGTTTTTCTGGGACTCTGTCCTAGGTTTCCTCTCGCTACCCAT
Organism: Vulpes vulpes; assembly: GCF_048418805.1. NCBI lineage: Eukaryota > Metazoa > Chordata > Mammalia > Carnivora > Canidae > Vulpes > Vulpes vulpes. Next base: position 99,806,177 of record NC_132781.1, on the reverse strand, counting down.
TTTTCTTCTTTTGCTTCTGTGAGCTCCTAGAATTTCAACCTGGACCCAAACCTAGGACTTCATAGATGTATTCTAGTTAGCTGGCTATGTGTATTTGTGTTTACATAACTATAAAATAAAATGTGTGTAATTGTCAATCTTACAATGGCAGATTAATAGTCATTGTCAACATTTTCTTTGATGTCTTCATAAAATTCCAAGTAGAAAACTGTTCCAGAAATTTGAACAGATAGGAATGTGTCTTAGGGGAACCCCTCTGATTATCCTAGGCAAGATTCTGCAGTGGGTAAAGTGAGATCCGTAGCTCCCACAACAAAATCTTACTTTGCTAATTAAAAAAAAAATCAAGCTTACCATTTTATGTCTGGGTACAGATAAACTTTTAATAGACTTTTTTTAGAGTATTGAGGTTTGTAGAAAAATTGGACATAAAGTACAGAGCTCACATAAACCTCCTGCCTCCATAGGCAGGGCTTATTCCACTTTCAATGCTGGCATCAGAGTGCCGCACTTGTTACAACAGATGAACTGACATCGACACATTATCACTCAAAGTCCACAGTCTACCTTAGGGTTTACTCTTCCTGTTGTACATTCTACATGTTTGGACAAATGTATGATTACCCACTGCTATAATATCATACAGAATACTGACAATGTCCTAAAAATTCTCTGTGCTCCTACTCATCCCTCCTTTCCTTGACTCCTGGCAACCACTGAATTTTCACTTTCTTCATAGTTCTGCCCTTTCCAGAATGTCATATAATTGTTATCATATAGTTTTCAGCCTTTTTATATTGACTTCTATATTGACTTAGTAAAACTTAAGTTGCCTCCATGTCTTTTCACTGCTTGACAGTGCATTTCTTCTTAGGATTGCATAATATTCCATAGAATGGATATACCATTGTTTATCCAATTACTTACTAAGGGACATCTTGGTTGCTTCCAAGTTTTGGTTATTGTGAACCAAGCTGTTACAAGCATCTGGTTTTTGTGTGGATAAAACTTCAACTCATGGGAGAAAATACTCAACAGTACAGTTGTGGGATTATATGGTAAGAGTATGTTTATCTTTGTGAGATATTGCCAAATTGTCTTCCAAAGTGACTGTTCCATTTTGCACTCTCACCAGCAGTCAATGAGAGTTCCCCTGGTTCTATATCTTTCCAGCATCTGATGTTGTCAGTGTTTTGGGCTTTTACTATTCTAATAGGTATACATAGGCACCTCATTGTTTTATTTTGCAATTCTATAATGACATACTATGTTGAGCATCTTTTCATATTCTTCTTTACCATTTGTATATCTTCTTTAGTGAGATGTCTGCTCAGATATGTTGTCCATTTTTTAACCGAGTTGTTTATTTTCTTATTATTGAGTTTAAGAGTTCTTTGTATATTTTGGATAATGGTTCTCTAACAGATGTGTCTTTTGCAAATATTTTCTCTGTCTGTGGTTTATCTCTTCTTCTTATGACATTGTCTTTCAGAGAGCAGAAGTTTTTAGTTATATTTATTTTTTTTTAAAGATTTTATTTATTCACAAAAGACACACAGAGAGAGGCAGACACATGCAGAGGGAGAAGCAGGCTCCCTGTGCAGAGACTGATGAAGGACTCGATCCTAGGACCCCAGGATCATGCCCTGAGCTGAAGTCAGATGCTCAACCACTGAGCCACCCAGCTGGCCCAGAAGTTTTTAATTTTAATAAAGCCCAATTTATCAATTATTTCTCGCATGAAGCATGCCTTTGGTGTTGTAGTTAAGGAGCCATTGCCAAACATAAGGTCACCTGGATTTCTCCTGGGTTACCTTTTAAGAGGTTTACAGTTTTGTAGTTTAAATTTAGGCCTATAATCCACATTGAGTGAATTTTTGTGAAAGGTGTAAGGTTGCGTCTAGATTTAGTTTTTGCATGTGGATGTCCAGTTGTTCTAAAACCATTTGTTTGCTTCATTATATTACCTCTGTTCTTTTGTTAAAGATCAGTTGCTTTATGTATATGGGTCTATTTCAGGGCTCTCTAGTCTGTTCTGTTGATCTATATGTCTGTTCCTTTGCCAACATCACATTGCCTTGATTATTGTAGCTTTATAGTAAGTCTTGAAGGTAGGCAGTGTTAGTCCACCAACGTTGCTCTTCTTCTCCAAGAACTGTTGGCTCTTCTGGGCTTTTCGCTTCTGCATATAAATAGTAGAGTCAGTTTGTCAATATCCATAAAATAACTTGCTGGGGTTTTGGTTTGGGTTGCACTGGATCTATAGATCAATTGAGAAGAACTGACATCTTGATGGTATTGAATCTCCCTATATGTAGACATGAGGTATCTCTTTAGTTATTTACCTTTTCTGATTTCTTTCATCAGATTTGTTATTTTCCTCACATAAACCTTACATATATATTTTGTTAGGTTTATAGCTAAGTATTTCATTTTTGGGGTTCTAATGTAAGTGGCATTGTGATTTTTTTTAAAATTTCAAATTCCAATTGTTTGTTGTTAGTATAGAGTAATGCAATAGACTTTTTTCTATTAACCTTGTATTCTGCATTTTTGCTATGCTTGCTTATTAGTTCCAGGTTGTTGTTGTTAGCTTTTGGGGGTTTTCTACAGAGATGATTGTGCCATCTGCAAAGAGATTTATTTCTTCCTTTTTAATACAATTCTATCTGTATACCTTTGGATAATTTTTAAAAATGAAGATATAATGAATGTGCCATAAAGGTGACTCTCTTCAACTGTACAACTCAATAGGTTTTAGTATATTCACAAAGTGGGCAACCGTGACCACTCTTTAATTCCGGACCATTTTCATCACCCAGGAAAGAAACTCCATACTCTTTAATAATTACCTCATTCTTTGCTGCCTGGATGAATCACATTTTACACAAGGAACTCAACATTTAAGATAAATAAACTGTTGTGACAGAATTTAAAATTACAAAAGGAAAATGCAAAACAGAATACAATTCAAAGCACAATATGACCAATTTCCAAGCGAAAAGCACTACGCTAAACATTATGAAATTGTCATTTTTATAAAGCAAAATCGCCTACTGGTGGCAATTTCATATGACTCAACCTAATATTTGCATTGGTATACTTGAATCACTGAATTGTTTCAGCATACCTTGATAGTCTACTATAGTCTTTGCCTTAACTTAGTTCCCAAGTATAGCAACAATAATGTGTAAGCAAAACATAAATAAATGAAAATTGCAAACGTTCTAAAATTCATATTCAAATCTTGAATTTAAGTATCCTCCAAGGCTGCTGACTTATCTCTATGAAAATAGATGCCTTCAACAGTTTCCTAAACATACACACACACACACACACAAAACCATACACAGAAAGGGGATCCAAATACTCACAACTAATTTTATGTATTCATTTAAAGATTTTATTTATTTATTTATTTGAGAGAAAGAGAGCTCAAGAGAGAGAGATCGTGAGTGGGAATGGGGTGGGGAGAGAAGAGAACAGAGGAAGAGGGAGAAGTAGACTCCCCACTGAGCAGGGAGCCCAACTCGGGGCTTATTCCAGGACGCTGAGATCATGATCTGATCCAAACGCAGACACTTAAGCAACTGAGCCACCCAGGAGCTCCTATTTATAACTAATTTTAACGAAACTTTTGTACAGTATTTAAACTTGTCAGAGAATTTCGTGAATAATTCACTAACACATTCTAAAACTCCACTAATCACCATTAGGGAAAAGAAGCATGGGAGTTGTGCCAGGACCAGGTGCCCACTGCTAGGCATCTCCTCCTCAGACCTCCTGTCAGCTGGGTTTCTGCAGCAACGTATGCTATTAACACACAGGTGCTGTTTTCACCAAGCTGTGGCTGTATTTTGACCTTGGCTGTTACTGTGATTTGTTTGGACAAACTGCATTTTTTTGTTTTAGTTCTTTTGAGCAATAGTTACTATGTAGATTTGCTTTTAAGGGAAAGAAAAACCATAAAAACTTAAACAATGCCTGTTACAAGGACTAAAATGACTAACAAAATGGCCAGGAAGTTCCTGATATTAAACGTTCACCCACATCCCTTGGACATGTTCTTTGCATGTGCTTTCTTATAGCAGCTAATAATGGGGCCACCTAGCTGAAATGTTCTTTTCCTAGCCCATTTCATGAAGAAAATGTCAGAAAAACAGTTTCCTTAAAACTGATACTAAAAGGCAGAAAAACGAGAAGAAAATATCTGGGATAACTGACCTTCCAATAATACAAACTGCACCTTGCTAGAAATATATCCTTCGTTGTAAGAATTAATATATTTTAAAAAGGTATTTATTTATTTATTTGAGAGAGAGAGCACCAGTGAGAGAGAGAGAGCGCGCGCACACAAGTTGTGGGGGCCGGGGGGGGGGGGGGGGGGCGAGGGGGAGCAACGGAAGATGGAGAAGCAGGCTCTGTGCTGAGGCAGGGAGCCTGATGTGGGCTGGATTCCAGGACTCTGGGATCATGACCTGAGCTGAAGGCAGATACTTAATCTACTGAGCCACCCAGGTGCCCAAGAATTAACATACTTAAAAAATAGTTTGGGAAGAGAAGAGTTAATGATATTTCTTCCCTTTAAGGCAACTCTCTAAACTGGGCCAGGACACAAACTAAATGATAGGCTTGCTAAGAGCAAAATTCACTTTATATATTAAGCACCTGCCCTATGTCAGACACTGAGTGAAAACACATCCTATTTATGGTAAAAGTTGAGGATCTGTAGACAGACTAGAGAAGGAGTACATTTTAGTGTGGCAACATCGAGTTATGTTTATTTTGTTGTATCTTTTTTTGATAATTTTCAGGCCCAAAGTAAGGCATATATTTAGGTGAAGTGAATGTCCATATTATGAGTGCGCTATGGCCACCTCCCCGGCTTAGAGCTAGTAGTTACAGAGAGTTCTCTCTGGGTACCGTTAGAACATTTGCTCAAAAGGCTGCCATGTGCAGAGAAACCTTTTACACCTCATCCGTGAGACAGATGGGAACCCTGCTGCCCTCAGAAGTTATTGGCCAAGTAGGGTAAAAACTTTGGGCTTGTTACCAACATAGCTACCATAACAGCAGCCTCATACCCCTGAATCCTGGTGGGATGATGGAAAAATCCTAAAAGGTTTGAAGAGTATTGAAATAAGACACAGAGATCTGGCAGGTTGGTTGCTGGTGTGTGAGGCAGGCAAGGAGAAGACAGAGACAAGAGCTGTCCCCATGATGCTCATCCATGGGAGCGCCAGCAGCTGTAATTCCCCTCTTCTCAGACCCATATTTCAGACCATCTTCTTTTCCTTTATGCTTTGGCACTCTTTATTTTTCTTCTCAATTTAAGTTGGGCAAAAATAGTTCCACAAAAATAGATCTCACATTTGGGTGAGATCTTGGCCCCTAAGCAGGACACATCTCTGGAGCCTCTCCTGAAGTCCCAGCTTCTCTGTTCCCATAGAATCCCTTGTGCCTTATTGATGATAGCTCTTCCCCTCCCCTTGCTCAGAAAAAACAATTTGGCAGGTCTGTAAGCCACACACTCGGGGGTCACTGCATTATTGTCTGGGGCTAACTGCCCTTCACTCTGGGTCACCTCTGCCAAAGATGGGTGGCAGCTCGAGGGAATGCAAGCAGAGGTGGTGTGGTGCCCCTGGAATAAGACAATCTGTAGCTTCCAGCTCCAGGCAGTTCCCCAACGGTGCAACAGCCATGACTGTGAGTGAAATGTGGTCTGGCTTCACACAACTCCCCCTGAAGAAAAGGAGACCACCTGCAGAGAGAATTATCTACATAAACAACGATTTCACTTCAGCTTTCCTTGCAGATGGTCCTGATTTGGAAAAGGTATGCAGACAGTCTTTGAAATATGACTTCTATGTTGCAGGCCACTTGGAATTCTTCTGTGTAAGCTCCATGGTCCCCATGACAGTTTATTGATTTGACATCATTAGCTTCCTCTGAAACCCAGTTCTCCTTTCTTAATTTATTTTTATTTCACAGATCAGCAGACCCTAATTTCTGAATCTACTTTTTCCCTTCTCACTTCCAAATACAATTGGTCATCAAATCCTTTATATTTTTCTCTCCCGTTCCCCCGTTCCCACTCTAATCCTGATGCTGGCCTATTCCATTATAATCTCCCATGTTTTAAGTTTCCCCAACCTGCCCTGCAGATGAATACCAAATTAATAACCATTAACACATTTTCTCCTTGTCTTTGCAGGCACTGATGTCTTCGTTAGCTCTCCAAGGAGATTGGTGATGGCTTGGAGCAATGTGGTGTCATGGGAGTGAATGGAAAAGGAGCCAACACATTGATTCAAGAGAGAATGAGATGGTGAGGGAAGAGAGAGGAGAGGCAGGAAGGGAAATTAAGGATGATGGATGATGGCCAAGTTCTTGGTCTTACATGAGCTGGGGCTCCAGAGGAGGAAGCAGGTGTGGGCATGGGGAAGGCCTGGATGCTAAGTTGAGTTTGAGATAGTTTAGTCCACAATGGATGGCAGCGCATGTCATCTGGAGCTCAGAAGAGAGGTCTTGGTGGGAGACATAAACTGGAGATTCACTGGAATATTTGGTAATTGTGACCATTGGAGTGGATGAGATTGACAAGGAGAATGTGGGAGGTAGAAGGGGGAGTAGAGAAGGAAGACCTTGCCAGGAAGTGGGAGAAACGGAAGCTAATCAAGTAGGAGAAAGTTGGAGGAGGTGGTACCTGGAAAGCTAAGGGAAGGAAGTATGCCAATGGAGCAGAGTGTTAAATGGTGTGGGATGCAGCACGCTGAAGACTACTATGTCCCATAGAGCTAAGGAAGTCATGAGTATAATTTTATTCTTCCATGTGTTAGTCTGTATTCCATTTGGGGGAATCCCTTCCATCTTAGTTGCCATCTAAAACAATTATATATACTAAAACACACTCTGTGCTTTACAGTTCTCTGGGTTTTGACAAATGCATAGAGTTGCACAACCACCACCATGGTCATGATACAGACCAGTTCCACCCCTCACCCAAATCTCCTCATGCTGCCCCATTAGCTCAGCTTTTTTCCCCAACTCTTAGAAACCACTGATCGTCTCCATTCCTAGAGTTTTGTCTTTTCAAAAAGCCATACATGGAATCACACATTATGCAGCCTTTTGGGGCTGGCAAAATATATTTAGGGATCATTTGTGCTATTATTGATTCCTACATGAATCAATTATTCATTCCTTTTCATTGCAAAGTAGTATTCCATTGTGCAGCTATAACCACAATTTGTTTATCTGTTCATTAGGTGGAAGGATGTGTTGGTTATTTTCAGTTTTTGTTGAAAATGAACAGAGCTGTCATACACATTTGCATGCAAGTTTTGCCCGAACAAAAGTTTTCATTTTTCTTGGGAGTGTGATTTCTGAGTTTACAGGAAGGCTATGTTTAGTTTTATAATCATTAACATCTTAATGATTTTGTAGTTTTGGTGAGGTGGTAGGGTCAAAATAGGATTGGAGAGGGTTAAAAGTAAGAGGGAAGGTAGGGTGCCTGGGTGGCTCAGTAGGTTAAGCATCTGACTCTTGATCTCAGCTCAGGTCATGATTCCAGCGTCCTGGGATTGAGTCCCAAGTGGGGCTCCCCACTAAGTGGGAGTCTGTCTCCCTCTCCCTCTGCCCTTACCTCTGATCACATTCTCTCTCTCTCATAAACAAATAAGTCTTTAAAAAAAGATAAGAAGGAAGAGAGGAGGTGCATATAGTATGTGAAAGCAGCATTTTAGAGGATTATGGCTGATGCTGAGATAGTGAACAGGGCCGTGGTTGGAGGTGACCACCAGGTGGAGGGTTTGGCAAAGATAAAATGAAAAAAAGACTGGCATTTGTTTAGTGAGAATAGGAAGGAGAAAGCAGACAGGGGGAGGTTGAAGATAAAGGAAAGAGCAGAGTGAGGCGGAGGCAGGGGTAATAAGGTTTCTATGATGGTAGAGGCAGGCTCTTGATTACAAGGAAATAACCCCCTCGTTTTACTGAGAGCAGGAAAGCAGTGAACCTCTCAAAGCCCTAGCCTGACCTTAACCTAACTTCATAGGGGACAGTAGAAGACAAGTTCAGGCCTTTCAAACTACCAGCCTGTCTAAACCCTTAACCCTACCAGATACTACACCATGCTCATGCTGTTCTTTTTCTTTTTTTTTAAGATTTTATTTATTTATTCATGAGAGATACACATAGAGAGAGGCAGAGACCTAGGGAGAGAGAGAGAAGCAGGCTCTATGCAGGGAGCCTGATGTGGGACTCGATCTCGGGACTCCAGGATCACACCCTGAGCCAAAGGCAGATGCTCAACCACTGAGCCACCCAGGCATTCCCATGCTGTTCTTTAAGAGCCAGTATTGCATATGGAGGAGGCATTCCTCACTTTTGCCTGTCCAGCAGTGATGGAGCAGGTGCTCAGGAGAAGAAGCCAAGTTCCTAGTTCAGTAGATTGTTCATATTTATCTACAGAGGTATTTTTACTTTATTTTCTACAAAATTTCTACTTATTGGCGATGTTTGATCTCCATGTCACAAATAACCACCAGTTCAACAAATAGATCCTAGATTACAAAACCTGAGTATGCACAGGACTTGGGGGCAGGTGGCAAGGTCATGAAAATTCCCCTCACTTTGTACAATCTGGCATATTAGCTGGCCTTCTTGATAACATAAACGTGTTTCCTTTCTATGGACCCTGACGCTGACCCCTGATAATTAGAGGCTCTGGTGACTTGTCCTCCCTCTCACTCATTGATGAGAAAAACAGGATATATATTTTTTCTACTCTTAAAGAGAAAATCATGGTAACAACAATGACACAATAAGAAAAACAGCATTTGTATTAGTTTAAATGATTACAATACAAGTTTGCTGAGAGTATTGTGGAGGAAATTATGGTTTTAAGACCTTTAGGGTATATCTGAAATGACTTCAGCCAATCATTTGGATTCTAGAAAGCCTCATTCTGATAGGCAGCAGAGCAATTTGTGAGCCAAGACTGATAATCACACAGTCAGTTTTTGGATATCAGAGATAATGCCTTAAAAACTCACAGGAACCAATAAATGTTTTGTAGAATAGTTCCATACAAAAGAACTTGCTATGGCAATCTCATCTTAACGTACCTTAAAAAGCAAGGGGTTTAAAATCAGGAAACATAATTTTTTGGTTTTGGAAAAAGGCTTGGAGACAGTCATAAGTCTAATATAATCAGGGAAGAATTCTGCAGGTGGCATGTCGGGCTGTGAATCCAGAAATAATCTACACAGGTGACTAGTGTTTTAATGACTTGTGGTTATTGTTTTGATTTTTTTTCAGCCACAATGTTATATATCACAGGCCTGCCATACTATAAATAAATCTGCTTGTACTTTTAAGAAATTTCTTCTATAATATTTAGTATCTTTAAGGCAGGACTAAGAATGTTAGGGAGTAGTTCTGTGATTATAAAGTTGTTGCCTGATTTTGAATCACTCACAGACTTCCAGAGAGCAGCCACTCTGCACTGGGAGCTGGGGATCCAGTATGGATTAGAGATGTCCCTCCATGTAGGATGTACCACCCTTCCCCACACAGGCTCTCTGGGAGAGATCTGAAAGCAGAGACTAGAATCCAGTGTGATTTGTGTCATTGGGAGCACAGGAAAAGAAAGATTAGCTCTGTTTGGAAAATCTAAAGACCTGTTTAAGAAAGCATCTATGTCTATTGAATCTCAGTGAGTGAGCAAGATTTCCCTGATGGAGGAGGCAGAGAATAAGGCAGACAGAGCCATCAAGATAGGGCTCAGACACAGAGAAGCCAAGAACACTGGCTGGGAAATGACGTCTCAAGTCTGACATCCCTGACTTCCCAAAGCCAGAAGCCTCTTCTCCGGGGAGAAATCACTCTCCACCTAACCCTTGGAGTCTATCCAGTACAACATACCTGCAGGGCTGCTGAGAGATGTAAAATGGGAAATAGACCAGTGAGCCCAGGGAAAGGACATTTGAGCCACCTTGTTAAAAGTGGACAGTCCCTTTACTTGGCTTGGGAAACCAGTAGATGCCCTGCTCCATTTTTAGTTCTGGTCTGATAGAAAGAGAAAATTACTCACAACATACTCTTTCTAACCCCTGTTTGGCCAGAGAGCTCGTCACCTTCTCACTCCTAAACGTGTCGATGTGAAAAGGTTGCTGAGATCTGTCACCATGAGCAAGAAGAGTCTGCCATGATGGAATAAGCCCCTTGCCACAGAGCATAACATGCTTTCCTTTGCGTTCATTGCTAACTGAATGTTTGCATGTCTCCAAAATTCCTATGTTGAGACCCAGTGTGATGATATGAGAGAACATATGGCTTTTGGGAGATGACTCAGTCATGACAGTGGAGCCCTCATGAATGGGGTTAGTGCTCTTCTAAAGGAGACTTCAGACAGCTCTCTGCTCTTTGTACCATGTGAAACATATATAATGAAAAGGAGGTCGTTGGCAACCTAGGAAAGGGGTCTCACCAGACATGGACCATGCTGGCAACCTGATCTCATACTTCCAGTATCCAGAACCATGAGAAATAAATCTTTATTGCTTATAAGCCCCCAGTCTATGATATTTTGTAATACTTTCCTGAGCTAAGGTAGTGACCAAGACTGTATAAATGGGCCTCCGCAGATGGCATTAAAAGAGACAGAATTAAGAGTCTGTCTCTGTACATGGAATAAAGTGAGGCCAACTGAAGGGTATGAGGATTGAGACCCTGGCCTTTAGTCATTCATTCATTTACTAATTCATTCATTCAAACATGTATTATGCTTGCCAACCACTCTGAGCAGGGAAAACTTGGGGTCAAATGTAACAATAATAAAATGTCATATATTTGGGCTCCTTTAGTAAGGAATTTGAGAATCACTTGGAAAGTATGCAAAATTTAACATTGAAATACTTCATACTTAAATACTTAATAAATCAATGAAAAACATAAATATAGTCCTAGAGGAACACTCAAAGTATGTAAGGCAGTACTTTCCAAGAATCCTCACCTTAGATGTACCTTTTGAAAATATATTAAAGGGGCACCTGGGTGGCTCAGTGGTTGAGTGTCTGCCTTTGGCTCAAGTTGTGTTCCCGGGGTCCTGGGATTGAGTCCTGCATCAAATTCCCCCTCGAGAAGCCTGCTTCTCCCTCTGCCATGTCTCTACCTCTCTCTGTGTGTGTCTCATGAAAAAATAAACAAAATCTAAAAAAAAAAGATATATTAAAGACAATATATTAAAAACATATAGATAATATATTAGACAACATATTAAAAATAGACCATTCTTAGAGATTTGTATAAGTAGGGGATCCCTGGGTGGCTCAGCGGTTTAGTGTCTGCCTTCGCCCCAGGGTGTGATCCTGGGGTCCCAGGATCGAGTCCCACATCAGGCTCCCTGCATGGAGCCTGCTTCTCCCTCTGCCTGCATCTCTGCCTCTCTCTCTCTCTCTCTCTCTCTCTCTCTCTCTCTCTCTGTCTCTCCGTCTCTCATGAATAAGCAAATAAAATCTTAAAAAAAAAAATCTTAAAAAAAAAGATTTGTCTAAGTAGCTTCATAAAGATTTGCCATTAGGCCCACATTTAACCTGATCCTCATCACTATAAATCTTTCCAATTAAGAAAACTACATTTCTTGAAAATGTTCTGTGATTCATACTTCTCCCTAAATCAGGCTGACTCTGTCACCCTGACAGTTGATATTAAACCTTTTTATTTAGAGATGATCAGATTTGCTGTGTTTGGAGACCACGAATATCCTGCACTCATCTCCAAATTAGATGAAGGCCTCTATCCAAAGCCTTAGGGAAGAGTGGGTGATGAGAAGGACCCAGGCCCCTGTCATTGCAGGACTGCCACAAAAGCCCTGCATCCACTGAAAACATCACAGCACTTAGGCGAGGGATCATCCCAGTCCCCAAGGGACACATAGAGGAAACACAGGCAGGAGTCAGTGTGGTCAAGTGCACTCTGTGAATGCCCCATGGGAAACTGGACAGGATCAGGCTGCATCTGCTCTTATGACTGTGACTATCTCCCTCCCATTCCTGGGGATAAGAACCTTCTATTTTTATTGCTAATTTTGATGTTTTTGAGCTTGAGATGGCATTTCTTAGTCATCCTCTCTCTTTTTCCCTTCATTAATGTTTGGCATGTCTATTACATAAAAACACACTCCCCATTAAACAGCAAAGTTATGACATTTATGGAACATTAGCCAGAAAATATGAAACTAAAGCTTTATTCCAAGTTCAATTAGACTGCATCCTTGACAAAATTCAGGATTCTTACGGGAACAAAAAAAAAGAATCAATCTGGACATACTCCTTATTTAAAATCTTGTACACATGGGATCTTCCAAAGGGGATATAAGAAATAATTAGGCTAACAATCATTCAAATGTCTTTGTTGACATTAAGATATTCTGGCTAATGTCAATCTGATAATGAATGTGTATCTGTACTCTCCATAACTGAGGGAGGCGATCCTGTTTTGAAATACTGTCAGATGCAAAAGGAAGGCCTAATTTGTTCAACTGCCGAAGGCAGGGTTGGCCCTGGGAAAAAAGCCTCCTTTGTTGAAGCTCCTTTTGTAAGTTACTTCCATCCTGTTTTAAGTAATCTCCTCCTTTTAAAGCTTTACTCTATTAACAACCAACACGAGACACTATACCACCTAGAATCTCACCTGCCCAGTGTCAGGTGAGTGTCCTGGAGTGGGGGCGGGGGGGGGTGGAGGAAGGAGGAAGCAGTGAGGGCGGTTGAGAGATTTGCCTGAAATTGCCCTACAAACAGATTTTAAAATTGCGATTATATGAGTGTATATTTATTTGTGGTGTGGAGTAGGGAGGTTGATGGAGATTATCAGTCAAAGGTGTTATAAACTTTTCAGACTACTTCTTGGCACCATTGGGAAAGCTGTCTTCTCTGCTTTAATCCAGACTTTCAGAATTGTGAGTCATGGCAAATGGAGCAGCATGGCAAATAACAATGTCCACTAAGGGCAAGTTAGTGGTGACAAAGGACTGGAAGTCATACCTTTTCCAAAAAGATTTCTGACTTGCATTGAGGACCACAAGCCAAAGCAACCCAAGTGATCTTCTTGTCTGGGTTTCAAGTCTCCTCAATGATTCTTAATTTATTCATTCCCTGTGCTTGGACTACCCTCTCTGAATTGAGCACAATGACTAGATGATTGTGAGGAGTCTACTATTTCAGTGACCCATTTTTCCCCCCTCAAGTGTTATCCGTTCATGATATTCCAAAGTCTGGGTGACACTGAACTGTAGACCAATTATCTACTTTTTGCTGAAAAGTAAACTCTGCCATTTATATCCTTGCAAAATGCTTTGTCCAAGGAGGTCTAATAAACACAGTTATTATGGTACGATTAGTTATTATATAACAATATTCATTTTGGTGAGAGGCTTGTCAGCAGTGAATCTGAATCAGGTGCAGCAGAACACATATACAGGTGGCCAGAACACATGTACAATCTCTCTCAGTCACTTTGCACTCCTTACCTAAGCCAACTTCTCTGTAGCATCCTACAGCTTTGGACACTTCTTCCCTCTTGGTCTGTCTGCCCTACAGCAGCCTGTTTTCCCTCTTGCTCTGACTGGCTTTTCTTGTTTTCCTATGTGGGATCCATTTCCACAATTGCCTGTGTCTAAAAGGATGATGTGCTTTAGCTCCTCTTCTCTTTTTTCATTAAAGACTCTCCCCAAAGATCTCGTTGATTTTCCTGGCTCTTGTTACCAATGACAAAGCTACATCTCCTAAATTTAGTTTTCTTACCTAGATTAGTTGCAATACTACATATAAAGTACTTAGTGTCAGGTATACAAAAGGGCTCATCTTCTTTCTTGGAAATTATTTGTTGAGTGATCATTTGTATCAGGCCCCATTCTAGCAATTGGGGATAAAGAAATAAGCAAAACAGACAAAATTCCTGGGCACATGGAGCATAAATGCTAATACATAGAACATCGTAAATAAAATAAAATATAAAAGTAGTAAGATACATAGTAGTTTAGTTTTATGTATTATGAGAAAAATATGATACAGAGAAGGTGGACAAGAATTGCTTTGATAAAGGCATTTGCCACTTAAAATTAGGTGGCCAGCAGAGTCTTCCTGCAAACTGATATTTGAGCAAAGACCATAGGGAGATGAGGAGTGAAGTATGAAAGTAGTTGGAGAGTGTTTCAGATAGGAGGGGATGGCAGGTGGCAAAGACTTGACAGCTCTTAACTATAACCTATTGTCTTTCAGATTTCTCTCTGGAAGGCCAGCCTCAGATTACACATCTCTTTTGGATGTTCCATGGACATATGGAACTCAGCAGGTCCTCAAATACAGGCACACCTTGGAGACATTGTAAGTTCGGTCCCCGACCACCACAGTAAAGCAAATGTCACAATAAAGTAAGTCAAACAAATTAATTCTTTGGTTTCCTAGTACATAGAAAAAAGTTATGTTTACATGATACTGTAGTGCAATATCACTGTGTCTAAAATAAACACACATGTACCTTAATTAGAAAGACTTTATTGTTAAAAAAATGCTAACCATCATCTGAGCTTTGAGCAAGTCATATTCTTTTTGTTGGAGAAGGGTCTTGCCTTGATGTTGATGGCTGCTGACTGATCAGGGTGGTTGCTGAAGGCTGGGGTAGCTGTGGCAATTTCTTAAGGTAAGACAACAATGAAGTTTGCTGCATCAATAGACTCTTCCGTTTCATGAATGGTTTCTCTACATATCAATCAAATGTAGATTGATAGCATTTGACCCACAGAACTTCTTCCAAAATTGGAGTCAATCCTCTCAAACCTTGTTCTTCTTTATCAACTAAGTTTATATAATACTCTGTATCCTTTGTGTCATTTCAATAATTTTCATAGTATCTTCATCAGGAGTAGATTCCATCTCAAGAAACTACTTTCTTTGCTCATCCATAAGAAGCAACTCCTCATCTTTCAAGTTTTATCATGAAATTGTTACAATTCAGTCACATCTTAAGGCTTCAATTTTTAAAAATTTATTTATTCATTTCAGAAAGGAGTGTCCAAGGGGGAGGGGCACAAGGAGAGAGGAAGAGAGAGAGAGAGAGAAGGGAAGAAAAACAGACTCCCCACTGAGCACAGAGTGACTCGAGGCCCATCCCACAACCCTGAGACCATGACCTGAACCGAAATCAAGATTTGGATGTTCAACCAACTTGAGCCACCCAGGCACTTCCAGGCTCAACTTCTAATGCTAGTTATCCTGCTATTTGCACCCCATCTGCATTTACTTCATGTCTGAAATCTTGAATTACTGAAAGTCATCCAAGAAGGTTGGAATCAACTTCTTCCATACTCCAGTTCATGTTGATCTTTTGACCTCTTCCCATGAATCACCAATGTTCTTAATGGCATCTAGAATGGTGGATCCTTTCCAGGAGCTTTTCTTTTCTTTTCTTTTCTTTTCTTTTCTTTTCTTTTCTTTTCTTTTCTTTTCTTTTTTCTTTTCTTTTCTTTTCTTCTTTTTTTCCTTTTCTTTTCTTTTTTCTTTAAGATTTTATTTATTTATTTGAGAGAGTAAGTGAGAGAGCATGAGCAAGGCAGAGAGGGAGAAGGAGATTCCTCTGCTGAGCCCCGATGTGGGGCTCCATCCCAGGACCCTGGAATCATAACCTGAACCTAAGGCAGATGCTTAACTGACTGAGCCACCCAGAATCCCCTACAGGAGCTTTTCAATTGATTTTTCCCAGATTCATCAGAGGAATTATCTATAGCAGCTAAAGCCTTACAAAATATATTTCTATAGGAAATTTTATAGAAATATCTATTTCTATAATAAGTCTTATTATAATAAATAATAAAACTCGAAATTCAAAATTACTTCTTGATCCATGGGCTGTAAAATTTATGTTGTGTTAGCAGGCATGAAAACAACATTAATCTCATTGTACATCTCCACCAGAGCCTTTGGGTGACCAGGTGCACTGTCAGTGAGCAGTCATGTTTTGAAATAATTCTTTTTCTGAGCAGTAGGTCTCAAAAGTGGGCTTAAAATATTTAACATATCAAATTGTGAACAGATATACTGTCATTCAGGCATTGTTTCATTTACAGTGGACAAGCAGAGTAGATTTAGCATAATTCTTAAAAGCTCTTAGGATTTTCAGAATGGTAAATAAGCACTGGCCTCAACTTAGAGTCATCAGCTGCATTAGCTACTAACAAGAGAGGTAGCCTTTCTTTTGAAGTTTTAAAGGCAGGCATTGACTTCTCCTCTCTAGCTATGAGAGTCTTAGAAGGCATTTTCTTCCACTGTAAGGCTGTTTTGTCTACACTGAAAATCTGTTGTTTAGTGTAGCTTCCTTCATGAATTATCTGAGCTAGGTCTTCTAGATAACTTAGTGTAGCTTCATCAGTACTTGCTGCTTTACCTTATACTCTCATGTAATGGAGATGACTTCTTTCCTTAAACCTCATGAATCAACCTCTACTAGCTTCAAACTTTTTTTCTGCAGCTTCTCCACCTCTCCCGGTCTCCAGAGATTTGAAGAGTGGTAGGGCCTTACTCTGGATTAGGCTTCAGCAAAGGGGAATGTTGTGGCTGGTTTGATCTTGTCTCTAGACCACTCAAACTCTCTTCACATCAGTAAAAAGGCTACTTTACTTTATATCATTCATGTGTTCACTGGAGCAGCACTTTTAACTTCAAAAACTTTTCCTTTGTATTCATAATAGGGTTAAATGGTGCAAGAGGTCAGGTTTCAGCCTATCTTGCTTTTGACTTGCCTTCCTTGCTTAGCTTAATCATTTCATTTTGTTTCCTCTAAACAATTACAATAGTAAAAAAAAAACACAATTACAATAGTAACATCAAAGATCACTGATACTAGGTTATTATAACAAATATAACGATAATTAAAAAGTTTGAAATATTCCAAGAATTACCAAAATGTGACACAGGGACATGAGCTGAGCAAATACTGTTGGAAAAGCGGCCCCAATATGCTCGCTTGATGCCGGGTTGCCACAAAATTTCAATTTGTTAAAAACACGAAATCTGCAAAGTTCAATAAAGCAGAGAACCACAAAATGAAGTATTCCTGTAAACTGATCATCGAGCAGTGTGATGAGCCTTCCCCTGTGATCCCTGCCTGGTGAACAGTATCATCATCCACCCACTGAATAAGGCAGAAACTCAGGGAGACTTCAGTTCGACTCTCCTCCTCTCCCCAATATCTAGCTAGTTGTAACTTCTTACTGTTGCAATTCTAAGTCATTTAGATTCACACTTGGCTGTAAATCTACTGTATCTCCTCACATATTAAGCAAGCATCATTTAATTAACATTCAATGGACCTGATATTGAGAGTTGTGTGTCCAGGTACTTCAAAATGTAAAGTGCTATTGCTCTATTGCAAAGCAGTGCTAGGCAAGGGATGGAGATGGATCCTCTCCCAGGATACACAGAGGCCCATACATTACCCTAAACCTAATGCCATGAAACTCGCTAGTGATTTTCGAGCACTTCCTCTTATTTATTTTTCATAAAACCAAGGCCTAGAGAGACGTAGCAATTTTCCTGAGGGTATACAAACAGCCAATAGTGGGGTCTGGATGAGAGCTCAGGCAGCATGAGGCCCAGCACTCTCTACAGCCGCCTCCTCTAAGCCATGAGCCCACTGTGAGCAGGAGGCCACCAGTGGAGGGAAGCACAGAGACAGATTGTGACACCACAGGCAACAGCAATGACACTGGGAGGAAGGCTGTGCTTATGCCACCAGCTCCTGCTTCTTTCCTGTCTTTCTTCAAGAAAACTTGCTTTTGGTATCTCACTCATGTTTTATTTTTATGTAAGATGACAGATTGTAAAAAGGAAGCAAAGGTGCCAAACAAATGACAGACACACTCAAAAATGTTGAGGTCCATAAGAACTAGGACAAAGGCTGGTGCCCTGGGCAAGTACGATGGGAGATGGATACCTTGGGGGTGAAGTGACCCACTCCCATCAGTCATTCCTGTCCAGAGGCTGAGCTACAAGTGGGCAACAAAGCACCACAGCCTTCAACAACAGAAAACTTCTTGTCATCTTCCTTTACTTAACTGGTAGTGTTAAGTTTAGTGCCATTGTTTAGTCTCAAGTTTAGTCCCATCGTGACCACCTGGGAGATCTGCCAAGGGCCCACCTCTAGCAGACTTGATCCCATGAACTCAAAGATGAACCTCTGGCCCAGCTGGGCAAGGTTGTAGCTTCCACTTCTGCAGGAAGGAACACAGGAATGTACACAATTTCCAAGGGATTCTAAGAACTCGTCTTAGTTTTCAGGCATGCTCCATCCTACAAGACAGTGCAGATGATTTTACGGGCTCAGGTTAAAAGGAAGGCAGGAAGCTGAAAACATCCAGTGAAACAGGAAGGTAGAGGAACCAGGTAGGAGGAAGATTCTCTGGAAGATGAATGGCCAGTGTGAGTCAGACTCTTTCCATTTCCGCCCAGAAAACAAAAACTCTGTGCCTCCATAGCCTAATGCAACATAGATCAGGTGATCTAAAGAGACATTCCTATAGGCTTGAAATTAGCGTAGCTGTATAAGACATCTCTATTCACAACACCAGCTTTGGCTTCCCAACTCATTTTCTTTAGATTTCATAAACAGCAAACAAACAATCAGGAGAAATGATCTGGGGCAGCAAACATCCCATCACAGGCTTATTTGCATGTATCCTCATCTCTTTATAAGTTGGAACCATGGTCTAAAGATCACAGCATTATCAAATATGCAGGAGAAATGATTTTCAGCACATCCACAACACAATCATTTCACTAGACTCTTACACAAATCACTTCATTTTCAATTGCAGCATAAATCTCTAGGAAAGATATAGGAAGCTTTAAAACAGGTTTTCATGACACTCTAATTCATACCAGTTGTCCCCCAATCGTTGTCATTATTGATCCGAAAATAATAATGTCTGCAATTCAGATCCTACTTGTTTAAAAATAATTTTGACAAGTGTTAAGATTAAGTTAATCATTGTTTTTTCAACGGTGAAAAGTATGTTCTTAACTACTAATACTATAAGAACATAAGTAGAATGCTTCAATTGCCTGTCTGAAAGAACAAGGTATTCCAAAGACCATTTATATACCGAAAGTGCACCTATTAAGTTCATGTGCTATCTAAAAATAATTTTTATTTATCCATTAAGTCAAGTATACTTGGTTAACCTAGTTTAGATCACTATGCAAAGTTGGAAGAAATTAAAATGTTGCCTCTTTTAGAATCTTAAAATTGAGATGAGCTTTTCTTCCCAATTATGGTTAATTAGTGAGTTTTTATTGTAACAGTAAATCACAGGGAAAGCTTCTAGTTTCATGGGTGGTCGATGCAGATTCTAATCAGGATTGCTGACCTAAAGCTGGAGGAAGGATTGGCTGCTTCTGGAAGGCCCCATTAATGACTTAGGTAAACAGATGTGCCACTGAGCAATACTAGGCATGCCAAGGACAGACTGTCCCTTCTTCCTCCTCCATCCTCTTAAATAAAACTGAGGATAAACATTGACCAAGGAAGACCAGATGAACAACCAAACAGCTTATGGTATGAGAGTCTGAAGGGGCCTGCTCAGCCAGCAGCCAAGACTAGTAAAATGAACCTGTTTTCATCTTCCACTCTGCTAAAATTTCGCCAGATCTGACACACAAGAAGCCTTAAATGAAAATCTGAAAGGGAAAGAAGTCTTGGAAATCAGGATATTTCATTAGGGACCTTTTAGTTTTAAGTAATAGGAATCCACTCACAATTTTTTAAGCTAAAAGGAGAGTTTACAGGATGTGGGGGTATTGGCATTCAAGACACAGGCAAGAAGCATTGAAGGGCCACATGATGGTGTGGACTCAGTGGCCTTATTCATTTGTCTGTCCCTACTCCATCTCTTTGCATGTCTCTTGTTTTCTCCCTATAAACTACTTGCTCCGATTCCCTATGTACTGAGCCAAACTGGGATGCACCAGAATGTTCTGGTTTCAGTACCAACAGAAACTTCCTACCATCTCTCAGATCCAATTCTCACTTTTTGGAAGAGAGTATCTGTTATATGAGCATTTCATTAGAGTTGGGCCATCTAGAGCCTGGCTTTGCAGAGCAAATATTGCTACAGGGAGCCATGTCTGTGGGTATTGGGGATATAGATGTGGCCGTGCCACCGTCTCAAATGTTATCTACAACCTGGGTCAGGGGTGGCACTCCTCTTTGCAAATGATTGATTTTCCAGTTACAGAAAAATTTCTGTCATGGAATAGGTAATTTATTATCCAAGATTGACCATAGATCTTCTACAGGAAGCATGTGTCCCTATTTCAAAGAACTGGGAATAATTATATACCTTATTTACATTTAAATAGGTTTGTCTTATTTCCTTTTAATGACTATATATATATATATATATATATATATATATATATTCCATTTATTTTCGAAGAAAGATAGAAATTGTGATCCTGCTCATACAGAGAGAAAATGATAAGAGGTGGCCATTTGATAAACAGTGTGCCAGGACAGCTTAACGGTGTGGACAGAAAGTGCCCAAACCAACTCTGGTGCTCAGAGTTGCCTCATGGCCCTATTATAGCTTCACATATTCTCTGTGGGAGTGAGGGTGACTGTGTTCTGCCACTGACCCTAAATCGTGCCTCTACTCCAAACCTCACGGTTACATATCACAGAATATCTCCTCTGCTTTCAGTGTTTTGTTTTGTTTTGTTTTTACTCACGTATCTTTCACAGTTGTCATTCCCCACAGTCCCTGTACATCATGGACACTTTACAAATGCTTTCATGAGCCAATTCATTAGTGGAAGGGTGAGTGGGCTAACATAACTCTCCAGTGTGCTTCATATGCAAGAGGAACCCAAAATGTCGTGGCATTGACTTTCATGGAATAAAAAAGCTGAGGAAGTAAATCTAGAAAGCAATTAGCTACTGTATCCCTGAACTTTGTAAGAGAAAATTTAGGTTCAGAGAGGTGAGTGGTCACTCAGCTAGTCAGACGAAACACTGAGATTAGAGTCCAAGCACTTGTTCATACATCAGCATCACTGGTGCATGTCCAATATGAAAATTCTCACTTGAGAGAGAAATAATGCCGTCTAAAGTGAATGGATTTGCTGCAGAGAAATCCTAGAAAGTTATCGGTCTAAGTTAAAGCTGTATAGTTAGCAGATTTCCCATTTGATTGCTTATTCCTTCTCAAGACGCCATGACTTCTCAGGGTCCCCAGAACACCACTCCATTTGGGCTTTTCTGTCATAGTGGCCAGCCTCAAACCCCAAGACCTATTCAAATCCTTGGGCCACATCTTCCGTAAATGCCTTTCCCGCCCCTTAACTCTCCTAGTACTTTACTGAAGTTTATCTGAATCTTCTTTATTAGTTTTTAAAAACATTTTATTTCTTTATTAATGAGAGACACAGAGTGAGAGGCAGAGACAGGCAGAGGGAGAAGCAGGCTCCCTGAGGGGAGCCTGATGCGGAACTCGATCCCAGGACTCTAGGGATCATGCCCTGAGGTAAAGACAGCTGTTCAACCACTGAGCCACCCAGGTGTCCTTGAATCTTCTTTAAATCATATTTTTATGATTTAAATAGTTTTTAAATAGTGGTTTTAGTTTATTAGGCCTGAGAGTATAATAGCATCCTTTTCGTTTAAAAATCTCTGAACACACAAGAAGTCAAGTCTCTCTACTTCTTTTTCTAGGATTATCTTAGTGTAGTAAAGAGAAGAGACTTTTATTTAACAGTATTGGTCAGGGTACATCCATACAAAGGAGGGTATGGATGCTGGAGCCAGAGGCCCCTGAGTTTGGGTTAAAATTCTCTGGTTCTGATACCTTTAGATAAGGCATTTAACTTTTTGAAGCTTCAGTTGTAGAGCAGATTGTTTTAGGGATGGAAAGAGCTGCTCTGTGCACATGGAAGCGAATATTCCTAGAATGGTCAGGAGGTAGAAATAGTTCCCTAAGAGAGAAAAAGAGAGGATTTGCCTATCATCATCCCAAAGTTCTTGGACCTTCGGTTCCAGAAACACAAGGATGAGCTGGCTGGGCTCCAGGAAGAAGCTCAGAAAAATCCCTAGGGCAGGTGCTATTTCTTCATGGCCACAATTTAAATGTATCTCTGTATATGTTAGCCACACCAACTAATGAGGCAACCCTATGTTCCTACTCTGCTTAATATCAGTAACTTCTGTAAGTAGGATGCTGGGTGTTCAGGATTAAACATGGTGTAATTACTCAGTATCACTCTTCAGATAAGCTCAGCAGGAAAATTAGCATGTGGCCTGGTATATGACTCACGGGCCAGCCATGCTAGTCTGGAGTGACTGATGGATAGCATAAGCTGGCTACCAATCTCTGTCTCAGGTCTGGATGACACAGGTACATGGATAAGGTCCCATTCACTGCTCATCTCACATTCCAGGGCCCTTCTTCCCACAGGCAGTTCCCCAAGGAAAATGTCTCTTGGAAGAACAGCATTCCCATGCTTCTCTTAGAAGCCAAACCATTTTTAGTAATGACTTCTGAGAATATGTTTTAAAAATTAAGGTGGCTCAGAGGTTGAGCCTTTGCCTTTGGTTCAGGTCATGATCCAGGTCCAATCCTGGGATTGATTCCCACATCAGGCTCCCACAGGGAGCCTGTTTCTCCCTCTGCCTATTTCTCTACCTCTGTGTCTCTCATGAATAAACAAATAAAATCTTTTAAAAATAATTAATGTTTGTTAATAAGCATAGTAATGAGAATGGATGGAATGCCTTAAGATTTGGGACAGAACCGAATTTTCAGATCACTAGGGAAACCATGAAAGAGACATTAATATGAACATAAAATAATCAGATTGAGGATCTATGTCATTCAATAAATATAAATAATATATCTCTGACTGAAATGTATTGCCATTGTGACAATTAAGGAGAAGAGGAAGAAACTAGACAAGGTAAGTTCAAAATAAGTTGTAAAAATGTTGGTAACATATCTTCTTACCAGAGGCAAAAATCCTAGGAAACATGCAGTGGTGGCATTAGAAGACCAGTAGGGAAGAGGCAGAGAGGCTCCAAGCCTTTCCCCTCCTTAAGCTTTGGTGTCCTTGGATTATCTCCCATGTAAAACAACAACAACAAACAGTCCTTAAAGAGTTGTAACAATCATTTGCACTAGGCATAAAGAGCAGTAATAATTTGGAATGACATGTCATCCAAGATGACATGTGTTTTAGCAGGAGGACTGCCTCAATCAAGTGCCTACTTTGAAATTTCAGGCTGTGCTCAGCACATGAAGAACATGGTGTGTTAGGAGGAGAGGAAGGACATTCTCAGCTTCCTTGGGCCCACAGGAGGGACAGGCAGCTCAGAGACAGCAGAGGTGGAAGTAAGTGCACAGTGTTGCTGGAGAGGCAGTGCAGGAGATGAAATGAGAATTTCAGATAATATGAACAGAAAGAAAAAAGACATTAGGGCTCAAAGAAATGTCATATGACCTGCCTCTCCATGCTCTTCTCTTTCTTACTTGGTTTCTTTGACATTTTTTTTTAATGTGACAAAAACCGAGTTTGTTACTGACAGGCTGTTTTGGAGAACCGTATGAAGAGAGAGGAGAAATCAGAGAGGAATGTGGTAATGGAGGAAAATATAGACAGAAAATGAAAATTAAAAACCAGAAGCATTTGGAAAAATCTGTTTTTTTTTTTTAATCTGGGTTTTTTTAAGAAAAAGATTTTAATTATTTATTTGAGATAGAGTGAGAGAGAGAGCCTGAGTGGTGGGGAGCAGTGGAGGGAGAGGGAGAAGCAGGCTCTCCATTGAACAGGGAAGCTCCATCCCAAGATCCTGGGATCATGACCTGAGCTGAATGCAGATGCTTAACTGACTGAACCACTCAGGGGCACTGAAAATCTGTTCTTTCAAAAAACAACCTGAAACTCTCCTTTATAGGGAAAGTCCACCTATTCTGATATGCTGAAATCTTGGTGTTTTTCATTCCGTTACAGTATACCATCTATCCCAGTACACCATCTACCTGAGAGTAGAAAGAAGCAGGAAAATCCACATAATTCTACCTGTGTTCTCAATCACTATTCCCTTTCTTTTTTCTTTTTTTTTTTAAGATTTTATTTTATTTATTCATGAGAGACACACAGAGAGAGGCTGAGATGTAGGCAGAGGGAGAAGCAGGCTCCCTGCAGGGAGCCCCTTGTGGGACTGGATTCCAGGGACCCTGGGATCCCCAACTTGAGCTGAAGGCAGACACTCAACCCCTGAGCCACCCAGGTGCCTCAGTCTCTATCCCCTTTCTTGAAACTCCTACCAAAATGCCTTGATAGTGTAAATTTGATCGTGTGACTCTCTACTCAACATTCCTCCAAAGTCTTGTTGGATTATCAGTGATTTCAGCATGGTTTAGGCCTCTGACATGGTGGCTGCTCACTAATGATCCTTGCCATTTGACATAATGACTCTTGAAATTAATTTGACTGCATTTGTCAGGCACACACCCTGCCTTTTTATGGTTCCTATTAAGGCAAAACACAATTGAGAACAACCTGAGTTTAAACTTCTAAATAGTATAGGACATCTGGGTGGCTCAACAGTTAAGCATCTGTCTTCAGCTCAGGGCATGATCCCGGGGTCCCAGGATCAAGTCCTGCATCGGGCTCCCCATAGGGAGCCTGCTTCTCCCTCTGCCTATGTCTCTGTCTCTCTCTGTGTTTCTCTCATGAATAAATAAGTAAAATCTTAAAAAAATACTTCTAAATAGTAGCACAAAAATGATCATGTGATTATTTTTATGTTTACCTTGTACATTTAGAAAAGAACATTATTTCTTCTTTCCTGATTGATTGACCAAGCTTCCATTTAGCTTCTGCATTAAATCAGTGCTTTCCAAGATACCTCTCCTCTGGAATTGGGTTTTTATTATTAAAACATGATACACTTTCCCTTTTTGGTTTTTCCATAATATTCATAAAAAATAATACTGAGGAAGTCCTTTGTAATCAAGGATTCTGAAGACTCACTTAAAAGGTTGTGAAATAATAAGCAAAGTAATATCCTATTATTTTTTCATTTTCCAAATGTATTTTTCTCATCTCTCTTCTTTTTCTCCCTCTGTGACATATGCCCCATTACTTCCTCAACACTCGCCATATTTTTTTCCTACTTTCTGACAATGATGGCCAATAATGCCTTTTCGGGGTCATTGTTGCAGTCATAGTTCATGTTTATTGTCATCTGGTAACTGATGGCATTTAGTTAAGTGTTCAGCATGGTGCAAATATACTCTTCATCTTATGTAAGTCCACACCAGGCTGGACTTGATTTTTCACTCACCATTTGGCATTATAAGATCAATGGAGCAGAAATGAGACGTCCTAAAACATGCTTTCAAAATCAGAAATCATTAAGTATTCAATATTAAGTTATAAAAACAGAGGTAAAAATATTAACCCACTTCTCTTTCTTTGCTGATTTCACTGAGCATTTAAGGCTCTAACCTGGAGAAATACTAAGCTTATCTGAGTATAAGTGGGAAGAGGAAAGCTAGCCCTAGGATAGCCAATGTTAAGTGCCTTAGGTTTAGCTGGATAAAGTTAAATATGTAAATAAACCAGTTAGTGCAAAAGTACTTCTCAAACCATTATATTTTCCCCAATGAAGGTTTTATAAACACAACTTACATTATTTTGTCCATCCTGATTCACTCATACAGAAGAGGATTATATATCTATTTGCATAGATTTTAGATTTTCTAGCTATTTAAATAGATAACTGGAAAAGAAACAAATTTTATATAATCTTCAGTAATTAAGGATTGTCAACTGAGGGAAGTTCTAATTCCCTAGATGATGGCACAATGTTCCTTTTAATTGGACTCACTAGGCATGCTAGCAGACACAGTGATTTATTTAGTAGATAGAGTACCTACTTCTTGAATACTCAGGAAATGATAATGGAGAAACCTTAAAAATAGTTACTATACTATACTATACTATAATGTCATCCAAGCAACATGAGTGAGTCCTATAAGACACTTTCAGTGGTACATATACAGTTGTCCCTTCTTATCTGCAGTGTTTCTCTCTATGGTTTCAGTTACCTGTGGTCAGCTGTGGTCCAAAAGCAGATGGCTTTCCTTCTGACAATATGTAGCCTGACACTATATCAACCATTTATGTGATTTGATTTCATCACAGAGGCATTTTATCATCTCACATCATCACAAGAAGAAGGGTGAGTACAGTACAATAAGATATTTTGAAAGAGAGACCACATTCACATAACTTTTATCATAGTATCTTGTTAGAATTGTTCTATTTATTACTGGTTGTTGTTAATCTCTTACTGTGACTAATTGATAATTAAACTTTATCATAGGTATGTATGTATAGGAGAAAACATAATACATATAGGGTTTGGTACTATCTATAGTTTTAGGTGTCCACTGGAGGGTTCTTGGGATATATCCCCCGTGGATAAGGGCGGACAACTGTACATGCTCTAAATATCAAACAATGATCTCCTAGAATTCTATTTTCTAATGCCCACTTGAATATAATTCTCTAAATAATTATTCATTTTTCTTCAACCTTTCTCTCCACTCTTAATAAGCAAATGGAAGTGAGTTGAACATTTTCAGCAAAAATTGAATGAATAAAAAAAATTGAATGGATGAGCATGGATATTCCTCCCTTTCCCCATGGGAAAATAGGTAACAGCTATTAAACTTCACGTTGAGAGTTTTAACTTTTGTGTTTTTGGTTGGTTTAAGAAGTAAAACGTGGCTATAAAACTTAGACTTCTCAAATGTATTTGGCACAACTATAGCAAGAATTGGTAACTAATTTACATAAGCCATAGACATGTCTACAGAGTTCAAATCAAACTTGATGAAGCGTTATATACCAATCTATCAAACTGTTTGTTTGATCACAACCCTCCATATGGCCATAAAAATAGGATAATTATTTATTGTTATTATATGTTTAGGTATAAGGTTTTTTTGTTTGAATTTTTTTTTCAGTGTATCTTGGGAAT
Organism: Vulpes vulpes; assembly: GCF_048418805.1. Classification (NCBI taxonomy): domain Eukaryota; kingdom Metazoa; phylum Chordata; class Mammalia; order Carnivora; family Canidae; genus Vulpes; species Vulpes vulpes. The sequence continues at coordinate 99,779,084 of NC_132781.1, read as the reverse complement.
TACTGGGCTTCCTGACTTCAGGTATTAATGCTTTTTTATCAATTCTGGAATATTCTCAGCCATTGTCTTTTCAAATAATACCTCTCTCAGTGTTTGTATGGTCTCCTTCTGGACATCCAGTTAGACTTACATTAGATCTTCTCACTCTCCTATTTATGTCTTTTAACCTCTCTTTTGTATTTTCCATCACTTTGTCTCTCAGGATCCATCACGTTGTCCTAAAATTATTAGGAATTTTTAAAAGTCTATCTTGCAGTTTACCAGTAAACTCTTCATTGTATCTACTTCGCCATTTAGCAAATACATTGAGTTTTTCCCTTTAGTTATTATATTTTTCATCTCTAGAAAATCTATTGTTCAAATATTACAGAGTTTGTTAGAATCTGTTCTGTTCTTTCTTTATATTTTTAAAAGATTTATTTGAGAGAGAGAGAGAGAAAGAGGCAGAACATAAACAGGAGGGGTGGGAGAGAGAGAAGCAAGCTTCCCACTGAGCAGGGAGTCCAACATGGGACTCAATCCCAGGACCCTGGGATCATGACCTGGGCCAAAGGCAGAAGCTTAACCAATGAAGCCACCCAGGCACCCTAAATCTGTTATTTGAATATATAGAATGCTTTTATTTCATATTCTGCATCTAAGAATTCTAATTTTGGCAGTTTACATAGATCTCATTCTGTGATTCTTTGCCTTTGCTGACTTTTGTCCATGGCCACTTGTTTCCCTGTGTATGTAGTCATTTTTTACTGTGAGCTCATGTTTTGGACTTTAATCTGAGGGAATTCTTAGAAGCCTGTTTATAAAATACATTCTTTGTAAGAAGATTTTTGTCTTCTGTCAAGCAGGAAGCCAGTGACACTGATGATCTGGGACCATTAAGTAATATTTTTGGCTTTTTTCCCCCTACTCCACGATGATATGACTTTAAGCCCCAAGATCATGTGAGAGAAGATATGAGGTTAGACATTTTCAGGATATTCATTTTATTCTTCTCCCCCTAGAGCTGAGGTTGAGTCAAAAGCTTTCTTCAAGATGCAGGGCCTTCTTTTTGTCAGCCACTGAAGATACTACCTTTGCTGAAGGCAGAGAGCTTTAACGACTATCACTCTTCTTGCCATCGGAAGTCACTTCTCCACTAAGTGTATCTATTAAAATTCCCTAGACCACAAAGAATTGACAAAGACCACTATACAAATCATGATTCTTACTTTCACTTATTCCTTTTTGTTGAAGCTTTCTTGCTTGGCTGTGTGTGTGTGTGTGTGTGTGTGTGTGTGTGTATTTTGCCCCAGGGGAATTCCTTTAATTTACTGTCAAATCAACTAGGCATTTCAAAAGATATATATAATTTTTTTAAATCTAGTGGTTTTTTTTGTTTTGTTTTTTTTTTTGCTTTACTCTCCTGGGAGGGTATTCTCTGAACATCTATTATGTTGCTGACAATTCTTCTAGTTATAGCTATTTAAAAACCTTGTGAAATAACTTTAATAAACAGGGCACAAATAGAATAGATCTGAGGTTCTCCTACTGTATTATCTTTAAATATTTAAGATGCTTCTTCATGAATCTCTACGAATGTAAATAGAAGTTTCATCATAAAAAATTCACATTATGTTTTGCTAGAAATTGAAGTAACAAATTAGTACTCACCTTCTGAGAAAGTAGTTCTTAATCAAAACCAGACAACTCCATTCTCAGGGATACATGAAGGATAGCCAAACAAACACTAATAAACTATATAAAATGATTATGTGATGCAAATATTAAATTACAAATAAGAACCAAAGGATTTTTAATGCCTCTTAATATCTCCCCATTTTTCAGACGTTTTTCTGCACCTCGAGTAGCAGGGGTTACTCCAAGTGATATGCAATAGGCTTTTGTGGATACCTGAAGCTCATATTGAACATGGTAGGAAACATTTTAATTTTGAAAATTCAGTTAAACATGATGTTATATTAAATAAATGTTATGGGCTAGATTACAAGACTTGCATCATTTTAAATAGGAAAGCTTTAAAACAAAATTCATACTTGGAGTGTTTGCAACTACAGAAAGGGCATGAATGTATTTATTTATTTCTGTTGGGAGGGAGTGCTTCTAATACTCTGCACTGGAGTTTTAATAGAAAGTTCTCAAACTGATGTATACATGCGTTAAGATTTTGGCCATTTGTCTGGTTCCATTTTAACCCTTGAATGTTGTAGTGTCCCAGGGTTTTCAGACATAAGCCACATTCTCTTTTCTATACCTTCCATCATACCATCTCCCGAGGATTTAATCCAGTCCTATGGCTTTACATAGCATTTATAACCAGTGAACTACCTGTTTGTAATTGGTAGCCTCCATCTTGACTTAATCTTCAGATCCACATTTCTAATTTCCTATCTGAATACTTAATAGCTGGATGACATTCACATCCCAAACAGACCTTTTGATTTTCTTACTTCCCAGAACCTGCTCCTGCCTTGCTTCCCATTACTCTGTATCACTTCGGGTTGTTTAATTTTTGTTCTAGAACCCACATTAATAGGTAAGCCCCATGGAACCACAGCTTTCATCTACCATGGCTGATTAGAGCCTAGAAGTTGTTTCAACTTGCTTAGAGCATAGAACAACACCTGACACATGGTAGGGGCCAATAACTACTCATTGAAGGAATGAAAAAATGAACAGCTTTTTCTCTTTTGTTATCATTCCTAATAGACCTCACCCTAACTCTACCTCTTTTTCATCAGCTTTCTGTTACCTCATCAACACTGTTCTGCTTTGTCATTTCCTAAATGCAACAAGATCTTTTATGATGTTTCCTCTCCTCCTGTCCAACCCAGTAAACTTGCATTACTTGGGGCAAATAGTCTGCTTCCTTTCTATGTACTCATACAATTTTGTACATAAATCATTTGGAAAATTATATTTAGAGATCCAGATAATCAGCATATCTCACTCAATATAAAACCCTCCTCAAGGACAAGGACCATGTTTAACTTAATTTTTTTTAACTTTCTAGTATTTAGCACAATGCCAGATACAAAGTAGACGGTCACTGAGTTTTTGGTGGGGGTGGAGGTCAGTAAGTGATGGTAGCAATTTTATTTCCAGAAAACAACCTAATCACCACAATCAAGTATTACATTGGCTCAAAAAAAGTCAGTCTAATGTATATTTAACTTATATTTGAATAGAACTTCTTAAGTTTACTAATTTAAGAATAATAAATATATATAATAGGCAACATACCAGTATATTATATATATTCATAATGTATATGATAAACTATTAGATATAAACATAATATTCTATAGTTTGAATAAATAATTGCTTAAAAATGAATTTCCTTAAAAATGTAGCTCGTGTAATGTATTTATAAATATGAATTGTTAAGAAATACAAAACATAACAACAAATATCTGTATCCGATGGATATATTTGACTGATGTTTCTGGTTATGAGAAGAGATTTTTAAAAAAAAAAAAAATTACTCATGAGAGACACAGAGAGAGAGAGAGAGAGGCAGAGGCACAGGCAGAGAGAGAAGCGGGCTCCATGCAGGGAGCCCGACGTGGGATTCGATCCCGGGTCTCCAGGATTGCGCCCTGAGCCGAAGGCGGTGCTAAACCGTTGAGCCACCTGGGCTGCCCGAGAAGAGATTCTTTACCTATCTGTGGTGTTCTCCAGTTATGGAGATCTCCTGCTTTTGGTAATGCCATCATACATTTTGGAAACATGTGATTTAAAATTAACCTTAACCCATTTGAATTTTTTCCCCTCTTGGGGACAAAACCGCAGAGGTAGAGTTTTTGACTTAATTTAAGACCCTGGAGATCATGGACTCAAGAAACCATAATAGTTAACCTGGTAGAGCAGCATTATTAAGAAGAAGGTTTTTCTTCTGTCTAGATTTTCAAATTCCCAGACATTTATCCTTCCCTTATCCGGCCATGAGTTAAGAAGGCTGGTATGATGTGATTTTAGAAGAGGTAAGTAGTCTTCTAGACAGCCAGATAGGTAGAGAGGCTTATGGTAGTTTGCTCCTAAATGGCCACGATTAATGAAACTATTCTTAAGAACATATATAGCATATAATGATATATGGACATGATTTATTTGCTTGGGAGAATTATAATATTCCCAAATAAAAAGGTAACCACACATTGTTCATCGATACTAATCCTGATTATCTTTCAAGTAGCCAAATTCTGATTGTTTAAATGAATTCAACAGAAGTATTTTGAAGATAAGGCTACCCATTATACTGAAAACTTGAAGTTGGAAGCAATATACACAGAGAAGTAAAAATCCGAGTATGGGAATGAAAGTTTAAGTAGTTCAGGCAGTAAAATATTCCACTGAGGTTGGCAAAATTCCTCACCTGTGATTGTATACAATCTCTTAAGCTCTTTATAGAGGAAAGTTTTCCCTGGCACACAGATATAAATTTTGGAAGGTACTGAATAATACAGATTTTAGAAAAATATTTGTACAAATAGAGTTTGTTACTTTAGCTTTCAACTCTAGTTAAAGGAGAAACAGAAAACCATTTTATGATCTTTTAACTTTATTGAGCTAAGAAGTATGTTCCTTTATCAGGACCATTAGAGATAAGCAACCAAAAGCAAAATTCTGTATTATAAACACAGTAAGAGATACTATTCACAATTTTTCAGCATTAAATGAGCCCTGATTGTAATTTAGTTACAAAGATAAAATCTGATAAACAATCAGCACAACCAGTGAGTTGTGACTGCACTACGCACTGCCCAGTGATTTTGAACTTGGCGTAGGCAAGTAAAAACAGAGTAGTAGGAGTGTAGGTAGCACAGTACAGGAGACACTATATATCAGAGGACAGAAGGAGTCCATGTCAAGGAAGTGAACATTTCAAGGGAAATCTGAAGGTGTTCTAGCCATTTTTGCCTTTCTGCTTAAGATATATGGTAAGATAAAAATCACCAAATTAGAAGACATTGGCTCAAGATGGTGCATCCCTAGTCTTGATCAAAAGAAGTAACTAGACTTTTTCCATATATATCAAAAGAGAGAGATAAATGAGGTGATCTTTAAGTTTTTATCCCACTCTAAAATTCTAAGACTATGAATTCTCTTTTTCCTCAGCAGCCCATGCTTCTCTGATGCAGGTGCATTTAAGTTTTCAGGAGACTTGTGAGTTATTGACCTCTATAGACTAAATGGACTATGTCAGAGTAACTGAAAATGCACAGATTAGTTCAGAGAAATCCCCAGATTAATTCAAAGGGGTAGTCTCATACTCCTTTCCCAACACCCTAAATTTTAACAGAATCCGGTAGGCAATATGAGAAATATGAGAACACGTGTTACTTATATTTCTTACTGCTCATTTACCAATAGGTAGAAGACAAACATAGATAAAATTAATAAAGGAAAATAAGGAGAACTCCAGAAATAAATGTTAATTTTTAATATTCATACAGTCATAGCTCATATCATATCTAGGTGGAGAAAATTCCCATTAAGTACCAGTATGCAGCATTAAGTAGGTTTCATTTTTATTTGTAAAACAACTTCCTGGGTAAGCCATGGGAGTTTCAGGAAGAGGATGAAGAGAGATTTATTGGCCTATACTGACGTGTCATGCATGACTCTGGACTAACTGGTAGCAACAATGAGCCAAAGCTATGAATTCAATAACTATAAGCATAATTTACCATTGCTATATTAAATACTATGCCCTTTATCTTAGCTCTCCTCAAAAATGAATGGATTGGTCAGAGGCAGTCAGATAAAGTAAAGTGCATGATTAGTACAAATCCACTGCTGCCTCTGGAAAATATTACACAAAGTACAGACCCTACCAATGAATATTGACTATTTACTGGTATCATCAACTTGTTACATGGAAAAGTAGTATTGTGAGTACACCTTTTAGAGGCTCTGCTTAACTATAGCCACAATAACCTAAGGCTATAATGTCACTGCACTCAGCAGTAGTATCCAGAATGAATCTGCACCCTACTATAGAGAAAACATACTTTTTATGCTCTGGTTATTAATATTTTCTACTTATAGCCAGGGACAACTGAGTTCCAGGTATTCACAATCTCAATCAACCTGTAGGATGGCAAATAAGACATATGTGATATTACCCTTGTGCATAAAGAATAATTTAAAGCATGCATCAAGGGTTTACTGTGAAATTTTCCTGAGGTAGGTACATATATGATATTTTTGAGAGAGTAAGTTTTTACCTCCCACAGTGATTGAAGGTAAATAGAGACTCCACTGTGCTTAACTTAGACTATCCACACAGAACATGTGCTCTTGAAAGCGCTGGATACACACTAAGTCATTAATCCTCACCACTACTCCCTGCCATAAAGCATGTATTATTATTCTTTAATGGTTAATGAAACTCAGTCAAGAGGGATAATGGCCTTGCTCAAGGCCACAGAGGGAGCCTGTGTTAGAAAAGAATGAGACTTGACTTATTTTTGGCCTACAGGCTTGTACTTGGACCACCAGGTCATGTGTGATGCAAGAGCCTTTCTTGAATTGTATGCAGAGTTTTTGTGTTTCTGGTGTGTGTGTGTGTGTGTGTGCTGTGACACTCAAGTCTGTAGGCATGAGTATACATAGTAGAACTGCAAGGTCTTCCATTCATGTATCCTTTCATTTCTCACTATTAGAAAAATATTTACCATATTGTGATAAATTTTTTAACTGTAATTTGTTCTTTTCCCTTTTCATTTGTTGAAGAAACAGAAATCTGGGACAACACGTAAAAAGGCTGAAACCAGAAAAGCACATTCTGAACTACAGAATGTCACCAGTTTTTTTTCCTGGAGATCAGACTGTCCAATCATAAGGTTTTAATTATATTAACCTTTTTTATATTAACTTTTTTGATGGACAAATTGTTTTCTTTATAGAAAGGTGCTTTAGCATAGTGGTTAAGGGTGCCAGGTCAGGAATAAATATTTCCAGAAACTAGAGTTCTCTTCTACCTTTTTCTGTCTTCATGATGTTGAGCAAATAACTGAGGCTTCTTGTCTCAGTTTCCTCATCTAAAAGAGGGAAAGTAATAGTACTCCATCATAGGATTGCTGTTAGGATTGTACAAGAAAAGACAATACATTTATTGTGCTTAGAAGTGTGCTGGGCATGGAGGCCCGGGTGCACAGTCAGTTTAGGATCTGACTCTTGGTTTTGGTACCAGTGGTGATCTCAAGGTCATGAGATCACACCCTGTGTCCACACCCAGCATAGAGTCTGCTTGAGACTCTCTCTCTCTCTCTCTCCCTCTGCCCCTCTCCCCTGCTATCCCCCCCCAAAATAAATAAATTTATAAATAATAAATTAATTCTAAAAAAAGGAGTGTACTGGGCACACAGGAAGAGCTCAGATATCATTGCCATCAACATCTATATTTTCAAGCTAAGCTACTGGTCAATGTTCATGTATACTTCTTTAAAAAATGTTTTTTCTTTATTTAGAACAATAGTTAAGAGGCCAAATAAATAAGTAAATAAAATCGAGACAAAAGAATTTTGCAGAAATATACCTCAAGTAGAATTCAGGAGAACAGAGAAATCCCAGGAAGAAATGCCACATTCTCAAATGACTTATACCCTCATCCTGAATAAAATTGTTGACACATATCAACACATTCTTCAATATTCTTTCATTTGGTGAGTTTTCATCATAAGGAGAGCATTTCATGGGTGAAAATTACTGAACATTGCTGTCCTAACATTTATTGACTGCCAGTGTCTTTGGTTCTAGAGCTAGTCTAGACCATTGACTCGGAATGGAAAGCACACCATTACAGGGGTGTGGCTGCATCATTAAACATGAGTGTATGGTACCATCAAGTATAACTGTAACAAGTAAATAAAACACACAGATCCACTGCTTATAGACAGAAGAATGACACCATGTGTTTCGGTCTTAAAATAATCAGTGCAAGAAAAGCTTCTTGGAAATTAAAAATATCATGATGATCAAAATTAGAAGACTTGGAAGATAAGGTTAAGAAAATCTAGATAGCATAAAAAGACAGAGCTAGGGCAGCCCGGGTGGCTCAGCGGTTTAGTGCTGCCTTCAGCCCAGGGCCTGATCCTGGAGACCTGGGATCAAGTCCCATGTCGGGCTCCCTGCATGGAGCCTGCTTCTCCTTGTGCCTGTGCCTGTGCCTCTTTCTCTCTCTCTCTCTCTCTTTCTGTATGTCTTTCATGAATAAATGAATAAAATCTTAAAAAAAAAGACAGAGCTAAAAAAATAAGGAAGAGACAAGGATCAAAAAATTGATGCAGTAAATTCAATAGCCAACTCATAGGAGTACTGTAATGAGAAAATCTGAGCAAATACAGAAGAGGGGATTATCAAAGAATTAATAAAAAAAAGAATTCACAAAACAGAAGCCACTATTCTTTAAATTAAAAGTGCCCATCCAAGTATTCAGTCAAAATAAATGGGAAAGACCCACACTTTAAGATGAAATTTCAGAATATCAAGGATAAAGAGGATATCCTCAAAGCTTCAAGAAAGAAAGGAAAAGTCACCTACAAAGGAATGTGTGAATGTGTGAACAACATGGGACTTCTCATCAACACTTCTAGATCCCAAAAGGTAATGGAGAAAGGCCTTTAATGTTATGAGGGAAAGATTATTTTCTGTCTAAAAATCTATCCTATTCCAGCTATCACTGAAATGCAAAAACATAAACAAAAACAAAGAGAATCAAGATATTTGCTGGACATGTAAAAATTCAGAAGGCTTACTTCCCATTTTTCTCTTCTTAGGAAGTTTCTTGGGGATGTGCTTCAGCCAAATGAAGAAGTAATCTAAGACATGAGAAATCCGTCAGGAAAGAGGAGGGCAGGAGGACTAAAGGATACAGAGAGAAGTACCCGAAAGGAAAGGGAGTTCTGGGAATATGATCATATCTATACTGTCCTTGGGAGAATCCAAAGCGCTGAGAAGGGAAAGACTGTAAGAGAAATGGTTACAGCACACTAGTTTGGCTTACCAATAACAATATGAGGTCTCCTTAACTATACACTTTATTGATTTTCAACTCATAGAATTAGTAGGTAAACCATGGAAGATTGAATTATGTTAACCAAAAAGTAACTACCATTAACCTTTTTAATATGTAAACAAAAGTACAGATAAAATTTAAGAGGAGGGAGACATGGAAAAGCAGTGAAGGGAAATATCACTGCATCAATTTAGGAAATAAACTAAATGAGGGACAAACTTTAAAAAGCTTAAAATTACCATAATATACTTATATAACTAAACAAATTACACAAGGGGTGATAAACGCATGTCAGATACATAAGAAACTACACAGACTAAATTAAACTCTGTGGACCTGATAAAATAAGCATTCTAAAGAACCAACCCTTAGATCCTAATGTGATGGGCAAGAACCCACACAAGCTCAACACAAGCCTAGAATGGCATTACTGTTGTTTGGATTTCTTGATCTTAATGACAACCACCTTAAATAAAAACCTAATACAACACAGGGCTACCTATAGAGTTTTTGTCCTGTTCTCCAATAATGGAAGGTTTCTATTGGTACTACGTGATATGAGGTGTGGCTATGAAAAAGAGAATTCTGATTAAAACAAGTATTAAAAATGTTAATAAAATACATATTCTGATGAGTGTTATCTTTCAAAATGATCCAGTCTTGCTGCTGATTTTAAAACTTTGGTGGTAGAGCTCTCCTTTTGGATAGCCTGAATCCTCTCAGGGAGATGAAAGAAAAACACCACCACGTTATTTTACAATCTGCTCCCAGTTCATTTTTTTTTTTTTTACAAAAATATGTATTATCTATATTGACCTTGCAACTCAATAATCATCCTTGGTTTCAAACGACTTTTCACTAACCCCCCAAACAAATTTGTTTTCAGAGAAACACTTATTTTCACCCACTAAGTCTAATCAAAGGTACCCTCACAGGTTGTCAAAAGAAGGTATTTTGAAAAATCTTTGGAATAGCATCTAGCTTGGATTGTTTGTTTTAAAAGTCCCTCCCTGAGCATAACTTTTTCAGATGCAGATATATACATCTTTAAATGTCTGAATACTTCTCAATTTGAGGTGGCTGGAATTCCTTTTTTTAGAAGATTTTTTTTACAAAAATTTAGAAGAATTTTTTACATTCCTTTTTTACACATATTAACCTCAAAGAGAACTTTCCTTTTAAGTAACCAAAATTCACTCTACTGAGCAACTATCATCAATACTTCTCCAGTCTTTCTGTGTTCACTATATGTGTCTTATATAAAGTATTTTGGTCAATAAAATAGTTACTGTACAAGCATTCTATTGATCAGGGCGGACAGAATAATAATAATCCAAGTTAAGAAAAGAATTGAAATTTCCAGACAGAAATTTGCATCTTTGAACTAGTACATGGCACAAAAATATATCTTTGCATATTCATTTGTAATAATTTTTAATAGAGAGGAGGTCAGGATTAAAATCATAAAATAAACTGATTTTTTTCTCTAAAGTAGAAATTTTCAGTTATAAGAATGAGAATATAAAGCAATTTTTTATTATACTATAAAATCATACTGTCAAAAATTACACTTTTGATAGAGAGCTCAAAATGTAATTAAAAAATAACTACTATAAATGTTGCTTAGTTTTTAATATGTAGTCCTTGATATAATGGAGAAAACAATTTTTCTACTTTGAGCTATGGTCTTATTGCCCTCTGTGACTTTGGACCCTAGGATAATAAAAGTTTGGTTACCACATGTCTCAATTCCAGGTCAAATATTCATTCAACAGTATTCTTGCTAAGTAGATACACCACTCAGAAAGCTCACTTAATTGCTCCAGGTAACAAAGCTAGCAGAGATTTTTGTCATGCTTGGCAGGGAATCACATCGTTAGATTTCAGACACAAACTCATTTTAAAAAGACACTGCAAAAAATTAAGCATGCAAAAATTCTCTGGCCAGTTAATGATGTAGGTTTAGGACATGTCTCTTCTTTTTTGGTTGCTTTTCATATAGCCAAGCAATAAAAAAGAAACTTCATAGGAGTATAACTGAATTATGAGAGACTCTATCACACAACCAAGAATAAAATGTCATTCTCAAAAAAAAATTGAAAACACTCAGTTTTTCTTTTATAATTCCTTAATTAATGAAGGAAAGTTCTATCACCTTCATCTTCCACATTATTGGTTATGTTAGCAACACACTCCAGGATTTTAGAAAATGTCATACTCACACAATCGGACAAGTTTTTGAAACCGTAAAAAGTCTCCCTCATTTAAGTTATCTGGCAGTATTATTAAGAAAGAAGTTTCCAAGTATAAGCTGACAAAAGCAGCCAATTTAAAACATTACCTTTATGTGGTGAAGCCTTCCGCTGAGCAGGAGTGGCTGCCGTTTGCACCTGCTGCTGTTTGACCAAATTTCCTTCATTTCCAGTTCTCAAAATCTTCTCACCTACACTGATTTTTTTCTGTTTGCTGTTCAAATCGTCCCTTCGAGGTGATGGCTGCTTAGAAGCTGCATTAGCAAAGAAAGGTCTAGCCAAGCGGGAAGGTTTGGACATTTTAAAGAGCAGAAAAAACAACAATAAAAAGAACCAACCCCAGAATGTTACCTGCTGGGGCAGCAGATTCTAAACATTCCTTTGAGCTTCACTCTTCAACTGCCACAATTACGGCAGAAAGTGCAGCTGTATGGAAAGTGCTGGGCTGCCGCTGGATTTCTTTTAAACAAAAGGCATCATGCAGCCACATAACCCCATTTACTAGACCTGTGGAATGTAAATGTGTATTTTGAAGACCCTGGTGACAGTTTTGCAATGGTAAATGCTTCAACTCAGAGTGAACGGCAGATGCTAGAATATGCAATGTAAAAGACACACACACACACACACACACACACACACGGAACTTCCAAGCGTGCACAGACTAGACACCGGACAGACAGCCTAGGAGTGGGAAATGAATGTAAATATTACCCCACCTATTCAGGTACAATATACAAAAATGCACCAGATGTGCAATTGAAATTACCGTGGAGTGCATACCGCATTCAGTTTCCAGGCATTAGTTCAAGCAAAAATTTCCTCGCCTAAGTACATTCCTATATCATATTCCCGAAGTTGACCATGTAGTGAATGCCCACCTACATGATTACTTCTCCTGCTGTTTATAGAACATGATGGAAAAGAAGGAAACAGAAGAATATAATTTCCATACCTGTTTGGGCTACCATGGGGTACCTACTGATTGATAAGAAGAGATGAGTGTTCTGGTGACATTGCACATGAGTGTATGTGTGGGAGTTGTGTGCGTGTGTGTGTGGTGAGGTGGAGGAGTCTGGGAAGGAGGTATAAATTATTTTTCTTTTTAAAAAAAGATTTATTTATTTATTTTAGAGAGAGAGTGCGTGTAAGAGGAGGGGCATGTAAGAGGAGAAGGAGAGAGAATCTCCAGCAGACTCTTCGCTGAGCTCAAGGCCCAATGTGAGGCTCAATCTCAAGACCCTGAGGTCATAACCTGAGCAGAAATCAAGAGTCTGACACCTAAACCACTGTGCCGCCCAGCTGCCCCATAAATTATTTTACTTTTTAAAGAGCTTAGACTTTATTCTAACGAACAAATGAATACCTGTAATTACCATGCTTTCTAAAAAACTGATAGTGATATAAAAATAAAGTGTTCAAGAGGTCATATTTTTCTAGGCTGAAGAATTCCTTCCACCAATTGAACACATAGCCCGTACCAGGAGCACACAACCCGTTCTCCACTAAAGGTAACCATTTTCCTCTTGGTTTCCTCTGTCAGTGATTTTTATGACTTAGGGTTAACCTATTTCCAACTTCAATTATTTTGTGTTCCCTTAGGGAGAGTCTACACAAACTATCTCTGAACTATAAAAAGGTTCTATGAATATGTGATCATACGACTCCACTCCAAGTGTAAATACCATGCCATTCCCCATTTATAGTTGATAAATGCACAGCTATTTAGCACTTTATCAGAGGCAGAATTATGTGCTGGAAAGAGTATACATTTTGGAATCAATTGGACATGAAGTTACTTCTAAATTCTATATTGAGCTCAGCCTCGGGCAAGTTCTTTCTCATCAATAAGATTGAGACAGTGATTCAACTAAAGTGACAAATCCGCACCTTCTCTGGCACATGATGGTACTCAATAAATGTGAATTTCTTTACCCTGTCCTTCCAAAGATTCACAGTCAGCCACACTTTGCCTTTGAAGCTAGATGATTGGTATCTTTCCAATGCCAACACCTTGCTGTTGCAGACAGAGTGTGTGTTTTCCTAATTTCTATTTTCTTTCCAACCTGCAGGATATCCTTTGGGTGACGGAGAAGATGTATGTGACAATTCACATATAATTAAGGATGTAAAGGCAACAAGTTCCATAAGGACCATAAAGATGCTGCTCAAGAAGAAAACTATAGGCTACTTCAGGGTCCCAGCTCTCCTTGAGATGATGATGATCATTAATAGCAATGGTTAACACTTGCTGTATATTTATTACATACTCAAACTGTACTAAGTCATTTATCCCTCACAGGCACCCTAAGAGGCAGGTACTATTATTACCCCATTTTACAGATGAATAAACTGAAGTACTCACAGGCTTAGAAACTCACTCAAGATCTCACATACAATTCATACAGAAGCTGGGATTTGAACTCAGTTAATCTGACTGCGGGGTCAGCCCTCTGCTCCAGTAATCAAAAAGTCTGGCTGCAATCCACACCATGCACTGAGTGAGGGCATGCAATGATTGTTCAGTTACCATGGCGCCACCTGGGAAAAGTGCCTCGGCCCTCAGAGGACATGTGCCAAAAGCCAGAATGCATGCCCCTTCACTCTACCCCCCCATCACCCTGTAGCTCCAAGAGCTGGGGATAGGACGTCTGCCTGAGTTCAACATCATGGGGATCATGCTACTCCAGTCTAGAAGCACAGCATCCTGTGTGGGGGAGCAGATGGAAAGGGTGGCAGTCTGGAGGATGTGAGTGAGCAGTTTCACATGGGGCCCATGAGCCCATGCACATCAGTAGAAGAGCTGGACAGTGGCAGCCATGCTCTCCTAAAGATTACAGGTGGCTCAGCCTTGGCTTCACTTGGTCCTCTTGACCTTTCCCATCCCTGCCTCCAGATCTGGCTTTCTGGCCAGGTGTCAAGAAAAACAACTTGGTAAGATCTGTCTGACTTCTAAGCTCCCCCTTTTCGAGTTCCTTAGGATCAGACACTCCAATTTGTTGTGCAACCACAGAAGTCACCTCACCTCTCAAGACCAAATCACCTTGAAGAAAGTGTCATGGTATCTGGCTCTCTTTTTTTTGTTTGGATTTGTTTTGTTTTGTTTTTTCAACAATCAAGGGATACAATCAATATGAAAGCACTTGGACAATTGTAAAATAACACATGAATTAAAGGTCACCATTGGTATGGTTATAAATGACCAATTTTCCTCTTTGTCCTGACTAAACATTGCTGTGGTATCCTAGCAAAATCTACCCATAGCTGTGGTCAGCAAACTTTTTCTGTAAGGGGTCAGCCAGTAAATATTTTCAGTTTTGTGGGCCATATGGTCCTTGTTGCAATTATTCAGTTTTGCTCTCAGAGTGTGAAAGCAGAAATGATTGGGCGAGACTGTGTTCCAATAAAACTTTATTTACGAAAACAGCTGGCCAGAGAAAGTTAGCCATAGTTTGTTGATCCTTGTGCAATAGCAGCAAATTAACTGTTTGTGAATGACGATATCATTCTGATTCCTGTCTCCTTATACAAAACCTGCTGTATGGGTTCCTGGCCTCCCTCTATGTCTAGATGAGCACACTTTGTGGTTTGGCTCCAAAGCAGATGTGAACAATTTCTCAAATTACCTCACTCCACTATTTGGACCTTATATCACATTCAGGGACTCAAGGAGAATCTTAGATGGACTTCACAAACACCCAATATTGGTTCTAACTTAATTATGAAATGCAAGAGGACAGGAGTAGCACCCATCTCTTTGGCTAGCTGGGTTATATCATGTTTTGCCATTTTGTGCCAATAGTTAATGTGCATAGGTTGCCACGTGGGAGGCATGGTTCGAGCACAAGGCTAACCAAATCTGTACTCTGAACTTTACTTGTAAAGTTTTTCATGCTTCATAGATTCAAGACAAAGCCTTGTAAGTTGAGATTTCTCAATTTCCTGGTTAAATGCTATAAGGATTTCTTGATTTAACAACTCCAATTTCTAAGAATTCTTTAAAAGGCATTTCTTACGAGTCCACTGAAAGTTGCTTTACACCATGATGTCATCCATCTGCACTTCTATATTGTAAAAGAGTCTCAAAATTATAAGACTGTCAGTGCCAAGAAGAACTTCTCTGGTTTTTATTGCAAAACACTCCCATACATAGAAGACTGAATGACTTATCTGAAACAACAGTAGATTTGGAAGCAGTTTGGAAAAGTCGTACAAAAATGTGTTAGACAGCCAGGTTGTGTGACGGAGGCTGGAATTCTGTAGTCACAGAAGGTTTTCCATGTTCTATTTTAAGAGTTGTATCAGCTCTAAGTGCAAGTTAAAATTTTATATTTAAGAGTTGAATCCTGAAGTAAAGAGAAGCCATTTCTTATGAGGCTGGCCTTCAGGGATATTATTGAAGGTGCCACTTAAGGTATACAAGATCCCAGAAACGTAAGACAATCTAAACATCATTCTTATGAGTAGCTTAGTAATAATAGTGTATTCAGATTTACCCACAAGGTTTAAACACTTGTAATTCTAATGAGTAGTACCCTTTACTCACTCCAAATTGTAAACAAGGCAATCCTGATAGAAAACTATTTCCCCTTCCTTTAAAAAGAATTCTAATTAGAACTACGTAGTTCTGAGGAGGAAAACAACAAAGAAAACTGAAGACTTCAAGGAGTGAAGCAGCATCACAATGACTTTTGACAAGTGCATGAGCTTATGAAGTCTCTTGCTATAACATAAAAAAGGTGAGGTCTTTGTATAATTTCAAATTACTTTGCTCATGCTCTTAATCATTATGAAACATCCCACATATTGAATTTTCCAGGTTAATAAAAGCCAAATCTCAAAAAAGAAAAAAGTAAGAAGAGTTTTTTTCAGAACTTGTAGGCACTTGTGCAAATATGGAATGACATTTAGCTCAAAAGATGTGTGATGTTTTTCTAAGATACCTTTCTGGTTCCTATAGGTTTTGATTTAGTGGCAGTAGGGGGGTAGAACTAATCATGATGTGAAAGAGCAAAATTGAATTAAATTAACAATGTGCTAAACCTTCTGAGGAAATTCTACATGTTCAATTAGCTTTTAAAAAATTGTTAACTTTTAATCAAAATATGAAGATAAAATAACATCTTAGTGTTCTGTTCAATTAACTTTTTTAAAAAAGATTTTATTTATTTGAGAGAAAGTGTGTAAGTGGGGGGAGGGGAAGAAGGAGAGAGAGAGGGAGGGAGGGAGGGAGGAAGGGAGAAAGAACCTTAAGCAGACTCTCTGCTGAGCATGGAGCCAGGTGTTGGGCTCAGTCTCATGACTCTGAGATCATAACCTGAGCTGAAATTAAGAGTTGGATGCTTAACCTACTGAGTCACCCAGGCACCTGATGGTCAATTGACTTTTGATGAAGGATGAGTTAAGAGAAAGTGCATCCATTTAAACAGCATGAGGGAGGGTCATATGATTCACCAACAAAGACAACATACATTGTTGACTTTAAATATGTTTAAAGATTACATTTCCTTTTTTTCTTTATTAAAACCTCCATAAATTTTACACCAAAGTAATAAAGAAGCTGGGCATCAAAAAAGTAGTAAAAATTGGGAAATGCCTCTTTTCTTTGAATATTAGATCACATATGTTTAAAAATTAAAAGCCAATAAACACATAAGAAGAAGCAATGTCGCAAATCATTAAGGAAATGAAAATCAAAACCAGAATGAGATGCTACTTTACAACCATTAGGATAATTATGACCAAAAAAAAATCAGAAACTAATAAATGTTGGCAAAGATGTGGAGAAACTGAAATCCTTGTGCAATCTTGATGAGAATATAAGATTGTGCAGCCAATTGTGGAAAATGGTGTTGCTGGTTCCTTAGAGAATTAAACATAGATTTACCATATGATCCCGTAATTCCACTTATAAGGATACACCCAAAAGAAATGAAAGCAGGAACTTGGGCAGATATTTGTACACCCGTGTTCACAGCAGTATATTATTTACAGTAGCCAAAAGGTGGAAGCAACCCAAGTGTCCATCAATGGATGAGTAGATAAACAAAATGTGGTGCATCCATATAATAATAATGGAATATTATCCAGCCTTTAAAAAGGAAGGAAATTCTAGCATATGCTATAACAAAATGAATGAACCTTGAGGACTCTATGCTAAGTAAAATAAGCCAGTCATTAAAGGACAAATATTACATGAACCCACTTATGATGTACTTAAAGTGGTCACATACATAGAGTAAGAAAGAAAAATACTGGGGCTGGAGGAAGGCTGGGCTGGAGCATTTCGTGAGAAGAGTTTCAATACAGAAGTGAGAAAGTTCTGGAGATGGCTGGTGCTGATGGTTCCACAACAATGCAAATGCACTGTATCATTTGTTTTTAAGATTTTATTTATTTATTCACGAGAGACAGAGAGAGAGAGAGAGAGAGAGAGAGGCAGAGACATAGGCAGAGGGAGAAGCCCCTGCAGGGAGCCCAATGTGGGACTTAATCCCAGGATCACGCCCGAGCTGAAGGCAGATGCTGAAACACTGAACCACTCAGACATCCCTGAAAATGTACTTTAATGTCACAGAACTATACATTTAAAAATGGCCAAAATGGGGACACTTTCGGTGGCTCAGTCACTTAAGTGTCCAGCTCTTGATTTTGGCTCAGGTTATGATCTCAGGGTCATGGGATTGAGCCCTATGACTGCTCTAAGCTCAGTGGGGAGTCTGTTAAAGATTCTCTCTTGACCTCTGCCCCTCCCCCTGCTCATGCATGCTCACTTATTCTCTCTCAAATAAATAAATAAATCTTTAAAAATAAATAAAAAACAGGGATCCCTGGGTGGTGCAGCGGTTTGGCGCCTGCCTTTGGCCCAGGGCGCGATCCTGGAGACCCGGGATCGAATCCCACATCAGGCTCCCGGTGCATGGAGCCTGCTTCTCCCTCCGCCTGTGTCTCTGCCTCTCTCTCTCTCTCTGTGACTATCATAAATAAATAAAAAATTAAAAAAAAAATAAATAAATAAAAAACAAAAATAAAAAATGGCCCAAGTAGTAAATTTAACATTATGTATATTTTCCTGCAAGAAAAAATAATTCAAATTCCTATTTACACACAGTGGATACTCCATTTAACCTCCCTGCCTCGTGAACATAGGGCTAGACAATGATCTACTTTGTCCATTTCTTCAATTTTCTGTAGCTTGGGCAATGCAAATTCTTTTTTCACAAGCTACATTTAAGTAGCTGTCCAGAGTCATCCTGCTACCAGAGGAGAGACACAGCATCACCCCTTGCACTGCAAACCCTTGTAAAGGAACGCAAAAAAAGAAAGTTCCCCTGTAAGGAAACTTAATTGCATTCTCTCTCCCCAACAATCTTGAAGAAAACAAACACAAACTACTCCTCTCATAGCAAAGAGCAAGTTAAAGATGGATTTGTCTCAAAAAGACTCTGAGCCACCTTTCCAGAACTCGTCTCCTGGCTCTTTGGTTTTCTGGCACTGGCCTTTAGATCCCCCTGGAAAGCATCTCTTTTTCTTGGAAGGCATAGCAAACTCTCCTCAAAATGAGGGGCAGATTTCCCCTCACAGCTTCAGAATCCTTTCTAACGAATCTTTTGGCCCTTATTTTCCAAAATTTCAGTGAATTATTTTATAGAAGCTCCTGCAGTAGAGTGTTTCCATTTTTTAAATAAAGATCAAAATAAATCAATAAATCAATAAATAAATATCCATTGAGCACCCTGCACTTGTTTTTGTGGAACAAAAGAAGTTCGCACCAGACCCTGAATACTCTTTAGAGTGAATGAAAGGAAGAATTTACTCTATACTGGGTGAGAATATCTATAACCTTCATATCTCTGCAGACTCATGCTTGCAAACAAGGCAATATAGGTATTTATGTAGAGACATAGAGCAGCATCTCTCTCTCTCTTTTTTTTTAACAAATCTATCTTAAAGAGAAGTTTGGTGTTTTCTCCTCTTTTAACACTTCTAATTTACAAAACCAGATGAGGCTCTAAAGATCTCTTTTAGAAGTGTCTTCCAACTTCATTTGAAGGAAGGATAACTCAGATGATTCTTTTCCTTCCTAAAACAACTCATAGACAAAGAAAACTATTCACTTATGGGGAGTTAAGAAAACTGTGAAATACAAATTTATTTTCCATTATATTTTAACGTCACTTCATAGCCCTGGGATCCTTTCACTTCCTGCTTCTTCCTTGACATCTCTTTTTGTGTCCTCAGGAGACCTGTAATTTTAAACTCACCAAAAGCCTGCTTTCTGGAGAGGCTCTTCATGGGAAATTTATAACTTAGAAATTTTTTTTAGGTTAAGAAAATTTTAAAATAACAAATATAATACTTAATGATGGAAGGAGTAAACTACTGATCTGAAAATGATATTTAGATTTCTGATATTCTTCAGATAATGGAAAACAAATTTTTAAGT
Organism: Vulpes vulpes; assembly: GCF_048418805.1. Classification (NCBI taxonomy): domain Eukaryota; kingdom Metazoa; phylum Chordata; class Mammalia; order Carnivora; family Canidae; genus Vulpes; species Vulpes vulpes. The sequence continues at coordinate 99,759,367 of NC_132781.1, read as the reverse complement.
ACAGCAAATGTAAAGAGGTTACATATTAAAGTGTGTAGATCAAAATAGAACAAGAACACACGTGTACCCATTGCCATGTTCTAGAAATAAAACACTACCTTTGAAAAATCTGAAGTCTCTACATGCTCCCAATTGGCCATGTGCCTCTTGAACTCTGAAGTGACAGCTTCCCTGGACATAGTTTCAATGATTCTTTTGGTTTTTTTTTTTCCCCAAAGTCTTACAAATGCAAAAATTGTCTAAATAATATATTGCTTAGTTTTGCTTTTACTTTATGTAAATGACTTCAAATAAAATTTGCCCTTCTGTGACTTACTTTGAGGCTCAGCATTATTTTTCTTGAGATTTATATATGTTTGCATCTGATATACTGTAATTCATTCACTTTCATTTTGGATAGTGATCCATGACATGAATATATTACAATGAATGAACATATCACATTCTGCAGTTGGTGAACATTTTTTTTAAGTGTGAGGAAAGTATCTGTTTTCACTTTTTCCATACAGATAGTCAATCAATCAATTATACCACACCACAATTCACCTTTTCTCATGGCTCTGAAGAATCAGTTTGTCATTTATTTATTCCCATCTGAAGAATTGTCATTTATTTGTTTCCATTTTTGTGTGAGTCGTTAATAGATTCTTGAATGTTTTTTAAAGATTCTGTTTGTCTATCTCTGCGCAGGGCTACCTTAATAATCAGAGCTAAATCATCATAAAAATCGCTAATACATGCTGAAATGCCAGACACTGTTCTAAGCACTTTTCACATGGTAACCAATTTATTCCGATCATTACCCTGTGAAGTGGGCACTGTCCCTATATGGATGAAAAAACCGAGGTTTTGGAGAAAAAAATTATAGATATCTAGGTAGGTTGAGAGGCCCAATCTATCCACAGAGATTTTTCTAATCTTATTCATTATAAACCAGGATATCTCATTGAACGAGTTTTCTTTTAAGCTTTAGTGTAGCTGACACACAATGTTACATTAGTCTTAAGTGTACAAGACAGTGATTCAACAACTCTATATGTTAATCTTTGCTCACCACAATCATAGCTACCATCTGTCACCATGCAATGCTATTACAATACCATTGATTATATTCCCTATACTCTACCTTTTATTCTCCTCACTTATTCATTCCATAAATGGAAGCCTGTATCTCTCACTTGCCTTCACCCATTTTGACCTCTCTACCTTCCCCTATGGCAACCATTGGTTCTGTTCTCTTTAGTTATAGGTCTAATTTTGCTTTTTCTTTGTTGCTTTATTCATTTGTTTTGTTTTTTAGATTCCATATATAGGTGACACCATATGGGATTTGTCTTTTTTCTGTCTGACTTATTTCCCTGAAGACAATGGGTATTCTTAAGGTGTGTCTTGGGTATTCTTAGACCTTTGCTATAAACATCTTGCTAAGTTCCACACAAAGCAAAAACTATTGCATTTTTCATTGATCATAACAAAGAAAAGTTCAGGACCAGATAGCTTCATAGGTAAATTCTACCAAATATTTGAAAAAGATTTAATACCAATTCAACTCACACTCTTCCAAAGAGGAAAAGAGGAAGGAACAGTCCCAAACTTATTTTACAAAACCATCATTGTTCTGATACTAAAACCAGACAAAGACATTACAAGAAGAGAAAACTGTGGGCCAATATCCTTCATGAACGTAGAGCAAAAATTAGCAAATCAAATTCAATAATACATTAAAAAGATTAGATATCACTATCAAGTGGGACTTATTCATGCAATGCAAAGATTCAACATTTACAAATCAAGCATGTGATGCACAACATTAATGAAGGATAGAAATCATGTGATCATCTCAAGAGATACAGAAAAGGTATTAGACAAAATTCAATATCCTTTATTTTTTTTTTTATTTATTTATGATAGTCACAGAGAGATAGAGAGAGGCAGAGACACAGGCAGAGGGAGAAGCAGGCTCCATGCACCGGGAGCCCGACATGGGATTCGATCCCGGGTCTCCAGGATTGCGCCCTGGGCCAAAGGCAGGCGCCAAACCACTGCGCCACCCAGGGATCCCTCAATATCCTTTATGATAAAAATTCTCAATAAACTGAGTATTGACAGAACATACTGCAACATAATAAAGGCCATATATGACAAAGCAACAGCTATTATTATACCCAACAGTGAAAAGCTAAAACCTTTTCCTCCAAGGTCAGAAATAAAACAAGAATGTCCAGTCTCTCCATTTTTATTCAACGTAGTACTAGAAGTCCTAGACAGTAATTAGAAAAAAAAAAAAAAAGAAATAAAAGGCATCTAAATTGGAAAGAAAGAAGTAAAACTATCTCTATTTCAGACAATATCAATATCAATCAATATCTCATGATATTATATATATGAGAAATTCTAAAGACTGCACCAAAAACTGTTTTTGAATTCAGTAAAGTTGCAGTATACAAAATCAATAAAAAATCCACTGAATTTCTATGCACTAACAATAAACTGCCAGAAAGAGAAATTAAGAAAATAATCCCAATTAGAATAGCATCAAAAAGAATAAAATACTTAGGAATAACTTCACCCAAGCAGGTGAAAGACCTACACAATGAAAACTGTAACACATTGATGAAAGAAATTAAGGAAGAAACAAATAAATGGAAAGGTATTTTGTGCCCACATTAGAAGAATTAATATTGTTAAAACATCCACACTACCTAAGGCAATGTACAGATTCAATACAATCCCTATAAAAATTCCGGTGGCATTTTTCACAGAATTAGAGAAAAAAAAGAAATCCTGAAATTTGCAAGGAGTCACAGAAGACCCCAAATAGGCAAAACAACCTTAAGAAAGAAGAACAAAGCTGGAGGCCTCATGATCCCTTATTTCAAACTATATTATAAAGGTACAGTAATCAAAACAATATGGTACTGGCATAAAAACAGACATATAGATCAATTGCACAGAATCGAGCCCAGAAATAAATACACAATTAATTTATGACAAAGGAGCCAAGAATATACAGTGGGAAAAGACCATCTCTTCAGTAAATGGTTCTGGGAAAACTGGACAGCCATATGCAAAAGAATGAAACTGGACTACTGTCTTACAACATGCACAAAAATCAACTCCAAGTGGATTAATGATTTGAACTTAAGGCCTACAATCAAAAACCTCTTAGAAGAAAACAGAATATTAGCTCCTTGATACAGGTCTTGGATTTGATTCTAAGAGCTAAGGCAGCAAAAGCAAAAATAAACAAGTGGAATTACATTAAGCTACAAAGCCTCTTTACAGCAAAGGAAATGCTATGGTGGTAATCTTTTTGCAATATATGTTTGTCAAATGAGCACACTGTATAACTTAAACTTATACAATGTCATGTGTCAGTGTTATGTCAGTAAAGCTGGAAAAAATTTTTTCAATTGCATTACATTAAATTTACTGATAAATTTACACTATTGAATCTTCTTACTCATTAAGACGTATTATATAATATATTTTATCATGTTTTATAATATTCTACAAATTGCACATCTTTTGTTAAATATATTCTTAGGTATCTTACTTTGTTTCTGCTACTAGGGTGTCATTTTAAAGTTATATGTTTTGTTTGTTGCTTTGTGTGGAAACAGAATTGACTTAAACAGTTATTGGCTTGCTTCTGGCAGTTCACCCAGTAAAAGGAATCAGATTTGCCCTTCTTTTCCAAAAAACTAGGAAAACAGATGAAATATATGAACTGATGGTTTTCAGACATTGTACAATAGACAGCACAAGAGTGTGAGTTTTTAAGAGAATAAAAACAAATGTGGTGAGCACAACAAATGACTCAGGGTACTGTTTGAGGAGTTTGGTCCACAGTGAAAAGAACAGCTGCTCACATAGAGGCTGGCTGTCTGCTCACAGTTCAGGGGCACCTGGGTGGCTCAGTGGTTGAGCATCTGCCTTTGGCTCAGGTTGTGACCTTTGTGTCCTGAGATTGAGTCCCACATCGGGCTCCCCACAGGGAGCCTGCTTCTCCCTCTGCCTTTGTCTCCACCTCTCTCTCTGTGTCTCTTAGAAATAAATAAATAAATAATTTTAAAATTTAAAATTTTAAAAATAAAAATAAAAAAGAAACACAGTTCGAAGTTCAGGAAGGCAAAGGCATAATTTTCATGGAAAAAAAATTACAGGAGCATGCTATACAGAGTTCTGGAAATATGTGGAGTATTTTCTCTGATGGCAACAAAATTAAATTAGAAATCAGCAGCATAAAGATATTTGAAACATCCCCAAACATTTGGATATTAAATAATAAACATCTAAATAACCTATGAGTTACAGAAGAAATAATAAGAAAAAGTATACAAATATTTTGAACTGAATAAAAATGAAAACATGACATGAAAATCTGAGTGATGTTGCTAAAACAAGCTTAAATGGAATGTTACAGTATTACATAGGCTTATATTATAGGTATTTTGCCAGAAAATAAGAAAAGAATGGTCTAAACCTCCACCTTCAAAAAAGTTAAATAAAACATAAGAACAAGGAGAAAAGCAATAAAGAACAAAATCAATGAAATAGATAAAAAAGCAATAGAGAAAATCAAGCAAAAGTTATTTCTATGAAAAGATGAATAAATTTATAATAATCTAGCCAGCCTAAACAAAAAAAAGGAGACTTAACACAGATTATCAGTATCAGGAATTGAGAGGGCGTCACCATAGAAAGGAACTATGACGAGTAACTTTATACCAGCAAATTCAACTGCCATGATGAAATGTACAAATTGCTTTAAAGATACAAACTACCAAAACCCACTCAAACGGATGCAGGCAGTATTCCCATATGCATATAAAGAAATTGAATTGGAAATGAAAAACTCTACCATGATGAAAACTCCAGTTGGAGATGGCTTTTTTGGTGAATCATACGAAATATTTAAGGAAAAAAGAACACAAAATCTACCTACCGTCTTCCAGAGGATAAAAGCAGAGAGAATATTGCATAACTTATTCTATGAGGCTATATCACTATGACACCAAAACCAGATGGCACCATTAAGAAAAGAAAATCATACATCAAAATTTATCATGAACATACCTGTAGAAGTCTCTAAGAAAATTTTAGCATTTTAAATCTAGCAATATATGAAATGGTAATACATTATGGATAAGAAAGATATATCCTAGAAATGCAAAGGTACTCTAACATTTGAAAGTCAATCAATGTAATTCATGGTTTTAACAGACTAGCAAAGAAAAACCGTGTAATCATCTCAATCGAAGCAGAAAAAAGCACCTGACTAAAGTCAACATTCATTCATCATAACACATTTTAATAAACTAAGAATCAAAGAGAACTTCTCCAATCCGATCAAGGACATTGATAAAAAATATCACACTAACACGTTCATATTTAAAGACTAACTATTGTATTTAGGTTCACAGATGCTGACAATTAGTTTGCCTGAATGGTTGTAAAATTTTATTCTTTACTTAGCAAAATATGAGAATGCTGGTCCTTGCACCCAGTTTATTTATTTATTTTTGTAATAATAAATTTATTTTTTATTGGTGTTCAATTTGCCAACATACAGAATAACACTCAGTGCTCATCCCGTCAAGTGCCCCCCTCAGTCCCCGTCACCCATTCACCCCGCCCCCACCCTCCTCCCCTTCCACCAGCCCTAGTTCGTTTCCCAGTTAGGAGTCTTCCATGTCCTGTCTCCCTTTCTGATATTTCCTACCCATTTCTTCTCCCTTCCACTCTATTCCCTTTCACTATTATTTATATTCCCCAAATGAATGAGACCATATAATGTTTGTCCTTCTCCGATTGACTTATTCTTCACCTGCTCAGCTGTATTTGGTATTGAAAGTTAACTTTGCAGCCTAATCTCACATGTACCAATTTTACTAAACTGCCTTATTAACTCTAATAACATATGTATTCATTTGGATTTCTAGGTACATAAGAAGCAAATAATGAGATTTTTGTTTCTCCCTCTCTAAACCCTTGTCTTATGTCATAGGTAAGCTCACTGGAAGTGCCATGCTGAAAACAAATGGTGATGGTGAGCATTTGGTCTTGTTCTTCAATATAAAGATACTTTTTTTGATATTTCAACAGTCATTAAAATATTTGCTGTAGGTTTTTTGTAGATACTTTTTTCAGCTTAAATATATTTCCTCCTTTAATTCCCAGTTAACTGTTTTGATCATGAATGATTTCTGACATTTATCATGTGCTTTTTTAAAGTTTATTTTTCTTTTTGAGTCTTTTGGGATATACTTTTTCCCTTTTAAGCTGTTAATGTAATGATTTACATTAATAGTTCATTTGTATTAATTGAGATTACTGATATATTTTGATATATTTCTATTGTCATATTTTGTTCTTTTTATTAAGTTTGACTTTTTGGTTCCTTTTTCTTTACCCAGGCTTTTTCTTCTCCATTCTTGTAACTTTTGCTTCTGTAAGTTTAGGGATACGCATTCTATTCTTTATGTTTACCTTATACATTTGATATTAATGTTTATTCTTAAAAATTCTAAGAATAATCAATAGTTTCCTCTCTCCTTTATTTAGAACAAGTACAAAGCCCGAGAAAACATAATTTCAATCATCCCCTTCTTACTCACATGCTAGTGAGGTCCAAGATTTAATTTTCCCTTGACCTTTGAAAAAATCAAACTTACAAGTTAAACATCATGGTCAATGTAATTGTCAGTTGAACAGTTGACAGTTGTTTTTTTAGATGATGGCCACATTTATTTAAGACTTAAAGTCTGTTAATCATGTTTTATATTTTGCATCACTTATGATATTCATAGCCTGTATTAAATGTAGTAGAGAATATCATTTTTGATATGGTTTGTTACTGTTATATAGAAATATAATTGACTTTCAAACTTTCTGAAGTCAACCACACATAATAAAAGCAGCAAATTTTAATTCTCATGTCTCAAATTATTCTGAGATATGCAAAATGCATCCCTTTAGTGAGGTCCTGTTGGTAGGATATGTTCTGAGTTTTTAATTATTTTGAAAAAATGTCTTCCTTTTACTCTCACTTTTATTTTTGTTTTTTAAAAAATTGCTTGTTTTTAATTCTGGCAAAATGTATATAACATACAATTTACCATCATAACCATTTTTAAAAATTGAAATGTAATTAACATACATTATATTACTTTCAGGTGTATGACATAATAATTCAATATTTGTATACATTATAAAATGAATATCACAGTAAGTCTAGTTACTATCTGTCACCACACATAATTATAGATTTTTCCCCAATGATAGAACTTTTTAAGATTTAATCTTTTAGTAACTTTCAAACTTTCAAATATGTAATACAGTCTTATTAGCTATAGTCACTATATTGTGTATTACATTTCTGTGACTTAGTTTTTACTTAGAAGCTTGTGGCATTTGACAACTTTCACCAATTTTGCCCATCTTGACTGTCCCCTGCCACCTCTGATACCCACCAATCGTTTTTTCTGTATCTATTAACTTATTTTTGTGTTTAAGTTTTAAAAATTTCACATTTAGGTGAGATCATATTCTTATCTGACTTATTTCACGTAGCATAATCTATGTTGTTGCAAATGGTATGATTTCATTTTTTAAGGCTGAAAAGTATTCCATTATAGATTATATATCCCACAACTTCTTTATTCCTTTATCCTCTAATGAACACTTGCATTGTTTCCACATCTTGGCTGTTGTAAATAAGGCTGCAGTGAATATGGGGGTGAACTTTTTTTAGTCTTTTCATTTTACTGGATAAATACCCTGGATTGAAATTGTTGAATATATGGTAGTTATATTTTTAAGTTTCTGAGAAATCTCCATACTATTTTCCACAGTGATAGCACCAATTTACATTCCTACCAATAGTATACAGGGGTTTTCTTTTCCTTACATTCTTGTGGGGAAACTCTTCCTTTTTGTGAAGAGTTTGTGAAGGACTGGTATTAATTTTTCTTTTATTGCTTGGTCAAACTCACCTATGAAGCCATCTGTTCCGAGACTTCTATTTGTAAGGAGGTTTTCAATTATTGATTCGATCTCTTTACAAGTAATTGGTACATTCAGATTTTCTACTTCTTCATGATTCAGTCTTGGAAGGTTGTTAAAAATGTGTTCATTTCTTCTAGGTTTTCCAGTTTGTTGGTATATAAGTGTTTATAGTAGTCTCTTAGGATCCTTTGTATTTCCGTGGTATTGGTTGTAATGTCTCCTTTCATTTCTAAATTTTTTAAAAAATATTTTATTTATTTATTCATGAGAGACACACACAGACAGAGAGAGAGAGAGAGAGAGAGAGAGAGGCAGAGACACAGGCAGAGGGAGAAGCAGGCTCCATGCAGGGAGCTTGACATGGGACCTGATCCCAAGTCTTCAGCATCAGGCCCTGGGCTGAAGGCGTTGCTAAACCACTGAGCCACCTGGGCTGCTCCTCATTTCTAAATTTATCTAAGTCCTCTCTTTAACTTAGTGCTTTTACCCTCATTCTTCAAAGATTTATTTGCTGAGTACAAAATCCTAGAATGACCGTTATTTTTCCTCAGATCTTTAAAGGTATTGTTTCACTGTTTATGGGTCCCATTGTTGACATATCAGGCATAGTCAAATTTTTGGGGGGATCTATCTTGTCCTCTATTAAATATGCCACCATATCTCTTTTTGAAATTTGCCAATAAAACTGTTAGATTGTCTCTTATTCCTTTCAATCTACCGATTTCTGCTTCATGTATTTTTGGTTTTTGGTGTTAGAAGCCTGTCTTCCTAATCTACTGTTTTATCATTATGAAACAACCATCCTTTTCTCTAGTAGCACTTTTTTGTTTTTTATGGCTATGGTCACTTCAAATCTCTTATGGATACTGTTTGCATGGTCTGTCTTTCTCCATTCTTTTACTTTCAGTCTATTTGTCTTAGAATCTAAAGTGAGTATCTTACACAGCATATCCTTACTTTTTGTACTTTGTGATTAGAGTGTCTGGCCTATTCATATAGATGTATTTGATGTATTTATTTGATGTATTCATATTTGATGTATTTATTAATAGGGTTAGGATTATACCTGCATTATTTATTTTCTAAATGTTTTATGTCTTTTTTCTCCTTATTTTCCTCCTTTACTCTCTTTAATGTTTAAGAAATATTAGTGTACTGTTATTAATTCCTTGATTATTTTTAAATTTTATTTTTGAGTTATTTTCTTAGGGATTGCTCTAGGGGTTATAATATTCATTTTAATTTATCACAATCTACTTCAGGTTAATACTGATTAAGTTTCAGGAAAATACAGCAATTTTGCTCCAATATAGCTTTCTCCTCCCTACCGACCTTGAGCCATTATTGTCATCTATATTGCCAATATATGTGTTATGATCCAAATAACAGAGCATTAAATTATTGTTTCATATAATTTTATGGCTTTTACATAAATGAATAGAAAAAAGAAAATATTTTAACTGTCTTTATATTTATCTACATATTAAGCATATTTGATCTCATTTTTTCCATTTGAATTTTATTACTATCAGGTGTCATTTCCTTTCAGATGAAAAAAATTTGTTTTTAATATTTCTTATAATGGATATCTGTGAACAATAAGTTTTTTTGTCTTTGGTTGTCTGCTAATGTCTTCATTTCCCCAACATTTTGAAGGATAATTTTGCTGCACATAGAATTCTTGATTAATCTTTTTTTTTTTCCTTTCAATATTTTGAAAGTCATTCCACTACTTTCTGGTTTCAGTTGCTTTTGATGAGATGTCATATGCCAATCATTTTTGTCAGTCTGCTGTATGTGATAAGTTATTTTTCTCTTGCTACTTTCAAGGTTTTCTCTTCATCTTTGGCTTTTTTCAGTAGTGTGACCATGATAGGTCACAGTGTAGACTGATCTCTCTCTCTCTCATCTACTTGGGGTTCATTTAACTTCTTGGATCTGTAGATGAATAGTTTTCACCAAATTTGTGAAATATTGACCTTTAATTTTCTATCTGTTTCACTCTCTTGTTTCTCCCTGGGATTTGCATTATATGTATGTTGGTGTAACAGATCACTGAGGTTTTGTTTGTTTTTCTTAAATATTTTTTCTAATCTGGTATTTAGATTGAATTATTTCTATTGATTTATTTTCAAATTCACTGATTATTTTCTCTATCACTTCCAACCTATTGTTGAAACTGTTCAGAATATTTTTTCATTTTGATAACTTTTCAAATCTAGAATTTTCATTTGAGTACTATAAAACATTTTAGAAGACTTTATTTTTAGACCATTTTTAAGTTTACAGAAAAATTAGAAACTGCAGAGACTCCTTATATACCCCTTGTCTTTTTGCATCCAATTTTCTCTATTTAAATTTTTTTTCTATTTTTAATATATTGAATTAGTGTGGTACATTTGTTAAAATTGATGAATCAATATTGATACATTATCAACTGAAGTCCACAGTTCACATTAGGATACATTCCTTATGTTGTGCAGTTCTACGGGTTTTGCCAAATGCATAATGTCATATATTCACCATCACAGTGTCATACAGAATAACTTCACTGCCCTAAAAATCCCCTCTGCTCCACTTATTCATTCTGTGTTTCCTCTTCTTTCCCTTCTCAAACCTAGCAACTAATGATCTTTTTAATGTTCTCATAGTTTTGCTTTTTATAAAATGTTGTACAACTAGAATCATACAGTCTTTTCAAACAGTCTTATTTCACTTACTAATATGTCTCCTCCATGTCTTTCCAAGGCTTTATAGCTGATTTCTTTTTGTTGCTGAATAATATTGCATTGTATAGATATAACTATAATTTTTTGATCCATTAACTTATTGAAGAAATCTTGTTCTCTCCAATTTTTGGACAATTATGGGGACAAAGGGAATTAAAAATTAATATGAAGATTTTTGTGTGACCATAAATCTACAACTTATTTGCGAAAATGCTTTTAAGTGTGGCTACTGGATCACATCATAAACTTAAGTTTAATTTTGTAAAGAACTGTAAAACTGTGTTCAAAAGTAGGTGCACCATTCATGCTCCCTCCAGCAATGTAAGTGCTTCTATTGCTCCACATCCTTGACATCATTTGTTATTGTCAGTATTTTAAATTTTAGCCATTCTAATAGATGTATATTGGTATCTTATTATTGTTCTCATTTGCAATTCCCTAATGACGAATGATTTTGAGAATCATTTCATGTGCTTATTTGCCATCTATGTATCTTCTTTGGCGAGGTCTATGTTCAGAGCTTTTTGATCATTTTTTAATTGTTTTTTTTTATTAAGTTTCAACTGTTCTTTGTATATTTTGGATGCAAGTCTTTTATTACATATGTGTTGTGCAAATATTTTCTCCCAGTATGTGCCTTGTCTTCTCATTGTCTTGACAGTGTCTTTCACTGAACGCAAGTTTTTAATTTTAAAGTAGATGCCACACCCAACAGAGAGCTCAATGTGGGACTTGAACTCAACAAGTTTTTAATTTTAATGAAGTACAAATTATGACTTTTTTCCTTCATGGACATGATTTTAGTGCAATATCTTAAATGATTTAATTACTTTAAGATTTAATCCTTTTAAAAAGAGATGTAGGCAAAGCCAAGTTTTATTTAAAAAATAATAGAAGGTAAACCAATGAATGAAACTGTTTCACACACCCCCCCACAAAACCAAGTATAATTGCAAAGAGCTGATAATTAGGATAGCATCCTGGAGTCCTTTAATATGAATTTTTCTTGTTATAAAAGAAATCTTTGCTAGAGATTTTTTCTTCAACCTGTTGAAAATTATATGTGGAAAACTCATACATTTTATTTATTTTATTTTTTAAAATTAATTATTTTCTTTCAAGATTTTATTAAATTCAAGTTAGTTTCCATATAGTGTAGTATTGGTTTCAGGAGTAGAATTTAGTGATTCATCATTTACATATAACACAACACGTGTCCTCCTTTTTTTCTTGGAAGATTTTATTTATTTATGCATGAGAGACATAGAGAGAGAGAGAGGCAGAGACACAGGCAGAGAGAGAAGCAGGCTCCATGCAGGGAGCCTGACATGGTACTCGATCCCAGGTCTCCAGGATCAGGCCCTGGGCCGAAGGTGGCGCTAAACTGCTGAGCCACCGGGGCTGCCCAACATGTGCCCTCCTTAATGCCCATTACCCATTTAGCCCATTCTGCAACTCACTTCCCCTCCAGCAACCCTCAGTTTGTTCTTAACAGTCTCTTCTAGTTTGTCTCCTCCTTTAAAAAAAAAAATCTTATTTATTTTTCTTCCCCTATATTCATTTGTTTTGTTTCCTGAATTCCACATATGAGTGGAAAGATATGGTATTTGTCTTACTCTGACTGACTTATTTTGCATAATATACTCTAGTTCCATCTATGTCATTGCAAATGGCAAGATTTAATTCTTTCTGATGGCTGAGTAATACTTCATCTTCTTTATCCATTCATCTGTCAATGGATATTTGGGCACTTTCTGTAATTTGGTTATTGTTGAGAGTGCTGCTATTAATCTTAAATAATTAAAAGATTTTCTCCTGTGTTATCTTCTAGAAGTTTTATAGTTTTGGGTTTTAGATTTAGGATTATGATCCATTTTGCATTAATATTTGTTAAAGGTGTGAGGTTAGTCTATAGATTCTTTTTTTTTTTTTTTTTTTGGTGTATGAATGTCCAGATGTTGAAAAGACTATTCTTTCTCCATTGAATTGCCTTTATCAAAGACCAGTTGACTATTTCTGTGGGTCTAATTCTGGGCCATTTATTCTGTTCCATTGATACACTTTTCTGTCCTTTCACTAACACCCACTGTCTTGGTTACTGAAGTTTAATAGTAAGTCATAATGATAGGTAATGTCAGTCCTCCAATTTTGTTCTTGTCCTTCAGTATTGTGCGGACTCTTCACATATACCTTAAAATTGGTTTGTTGATATCCATAAGATAGCTTACTGGGATTTTGACTGGGATCACATTGAATCTGTAGATCAACTTGAAAATAACTGACATCTCAAGAATACTGAATCTTCCCATTTATGAATATGGAATCTCTCTTCCTTTATTTGGATCTTTGTTTTTTTTTTTTCATCAGAGTTTACAGTTCTTCCTCATGTACATATTTTGTTAGATTTATATGAAGTACTTCAATTTTTGATGCTAATTAAATAGTGCTGTGTTCTAAATTACAAATTCCATTTGTTCATTGTTGGTATATAGGAAAGCAATTGACTTTTTTATATTAATCTTGTTTCCTGTGACCTTGCTATAATTGCTTATTAGTTCTAACAATTTGTCGTTGCTTCTTTGGGATTTTCTACATAAATAATTGTTTCTTCTAAAAATAATTTCTATTTCTGTATTGAGATTTTATCTTTTATTTTTTTAAAGTAGGGTCCACACTCAACACAGGGCTTGAACTCACAATTCTTTTTTTTTTAATAAATTTATTTTTTATTGGTGTTCAATTTGTCAACATACAGAATAACACCCAGTGCTCATCCCGTCAAGTGCCCACCTCAGTGCCTGCCACCCAGTAACCCCCACCCCCCACCCACCTCCCTGTCCACTACCCCTAGTTAATTTCCCAGAGTTAGGAGTCTTTCATGATTGAACTCACAATTCTAAGATCAAGACCTGAGATCAAAGAGTCAAATGCTCTACAGACTGAGCCACCCAGATGCCTCTTGAGAGTATATCTTTTTTTTTAAGATGTATTTATTTGAGAAAGAGAGAGAGAGCACAGTGGGCAAGGAGAAGGGGAAGAGGGAGAGAGAATCTTAAACAGATTATGCGCTGAATGCACGGCCTGATGTGGGGCTTGATTTCACCACCTGAGATCATGACCTGAGCAGAAACCAAGTCACATGCTTAACTGACTGAGCCAGCCAGGTGCCCCAAGATTATACCTTAATAAATGTTGTTATCTGTGTGGAACTGGAGGAAATGTATTGGGGAATATTTTTACATTTGTAGTAGAAGATTCTCTACTTCATCAATCACAAATATTCATTACTTCTTTCAGTAAACATTTGTTGCGACCTACTGTGGGCAAGCCTATATACTAGCTGCAGTAAATAATTCAAGGAAATAAAGTCATAGTTCTTGACTGTATTAGTAATTATATTAAACATCTCCCAAGGACTCATATGTGTTATAAATGCTTAGTACTTTCAGTACTTTATGCATTTTATCATGAATCCTCATAAACAATATATGAGCTATGTACTTTAGTTACTATGCTTATTTTTAAGTGACAAAACTGGAGTAGAAAAAGGTTAAATAATTAGATAATGTAAATACTAGTAAGTAATACAAACAAGATTTAAACACTTGCAATCTGACTACAGAGCCCATGTCCTACTATATGATATGATACTATGTAATGTTACACTACACTACAGTACACTATGCTATCATAGAGAGAAAGCTTAGAGTCTAACAAGAAGATACCAGATATAATACATAGAAAGAAAAGATAAAGTGTATGAAGAAATATTTGCTCAATTTCACCATAACAGGGTGTGGTGAGATGGTCAGGGAAGCTTCTGGAAAACTAGGAACTTAAGCTGTCCTTAAGACTAACCTCCACTGTGTGTGGTGTGATACATAAAATATGATATCAAATTATGCCTTTTTTCCCTTTTAATAACTGGCAACCCCATTTATTGGCATGCTAAGAAATAAACTAAGCATACTGGAAGGTTTAAACCTTTTTTTATCTCTGAAGAATCAAGAAAGCATATCCTGTTTCTTTTTCCCATGTAAACAAGAAGACAACACTTCCTAGAACACCTTGAAGTTACATTGTGACTTCAGGACTACATTCTGGTCTAAAGAATGTGAGTGGAGAGTATACTGTAATTTCTACACCTGGCCATAAATCTCCCAAATATACAAATTCTTTCCTTTCCACTGAGACTGGTGAAACTATAAGATGAAAGAAACTATTTAAAAGGGAACGCCCAGAAGAGCCACCTGACTATTATGTAACTATGACATGAGAAAGAAAGAAATCTTTATTGTTTTAAGCTACCTAAATTTGGAGGTTGCTTGTTATAGCAGTTAGTTTTAATTACCCTGACTAATGAAACACATGAATGGTGATCAGCAAAGTCATAAGGGAATAGCACAGTCCCTTATAGGAAATATCTTGCATGACTTAGGAAAGTATCTTGGCAGCCCTCAAATTCTCCTATTGACTCATTGCTTCCTATCTTTTTCTTTGTTAGTTTGTGGATTTCAAGAGTGACACTGGATGTATGATATTCAAAAGAAAATACTGGACTTAAGAAGGAAAATTTGATAATTATATACTAGCTTAGGGTTAACATTTACTATAACAACAAGATTATTGTAACAGTTAATACTCACTGAATAATTTGCATTAATTGTGGTTCTATGTATTTTATGTGCCTTAACATTGTTCAGTTTTCAAAAAATATATGATGAGCACAACTATTAAACTTTAGCAGCAGTTCAATGTGGTTTTAAAACTGCTTAAAAAACTCAGTACTCAAAATGATTTTCAAACTTCTGGAAAAAAAATAGTACATTTTTCATGTGTGAAGATATAACTTGGCCATATTTCATCAGCACTGATTTTTGCTAAAGTTTTGAGAAGCTTTCCTGAAATACTAAAAAAAGTACTTTTCTACCAGACTTGAGATTTGTAACTAAAGCTCATGAGTTAGATGCTGTATTGATCTAATATACCATTAAGTGGCAAAATAGTACAATTTATCATGTTCACTTGGGATTATGGGAAATTTTCTCTACTGCTTTAGGTCCCTGTATATATTTTCTCATTTCTTTACATAACAGACTGATGATAGAGGAGTTCTCATTTCAGTCTTTTGTTTCCAACAAGCAAATGCATGTAAACAAGCAATTATTTTTGAAGTAGTGTACTTTCTCCTACACTGTTTAAAGCAGTGATTTGTTTATTTCAACTGTAAACTCTATTTTCTGCCTATAAAACAAATTACCTTTTGCATGAATATGAGAACACATAGTTTCTCTAAGTTAGGTGGTAAAAATCTCTCTCTTGCCATAGTGTATTAAATAGGTTATTAAATTCCATTAACTTAAGTACATGCAAGTCCCTCTGGCTTAAGAAAAACATTTCCACAGATGCTATTTATCCAAAATCAAAATTGTCTTTTCTGGGTAGCCATGAAACAAAGAGTCATGACCTTATGTGGGGAAGCAAAAACAAACAAACTGAATCACACACACAAAAAAATGATGTCATTAAACTCTGCAGAATGTGGTGGTATCTCACCTACTCCTCTCCAAAAAAATACATACGTATATATGACATTTTATGCACACTAATTTACTTACTGTATACTTCAGTGGGAGAAGTATGATGAAAACTCTCAGACGGGGACACATCCAATGATTAAGAGCATTATCATGGGTGTGGACTCTCGATTTTACTAGGAGCACACTCGTTCTCCTTTAGCTTCAGATTTCTCTCCTCAGCTTCTTCCTCTCACTCCACCTCCTTCATCTTAGGATAACTCTTGTTATGCCTATGGCCAAATTTCGCTTCTCTCCCTACATTCCAGAACCAGCCTCCCTTTCTTTTCCCATGCATCACTGGATCCTCATCCAGTCTACAGGACTCCTGAACTCATCTGAAATGACATGCTAAACAGCAAGACATTTCTGAGTCACATTTGATATGATAAGTGGACACTATCTACTAACAACAGAGCCACTTAAGTCAGCAGATGATGCAGAGCTTTCAGTCAAATACAACCAATTTTCATTATTTACACTAGTTAGAGTCTCTAATATCTACGTGAACACGGAATTAGTGAGTACTGAACCACTGCTCCTACGAGAAATACAGGATATGGTTTACAAGAGCCTCCGGTCTCATTTTCATCAACCAATCAATACACAACCTTGTTTTATGTGTGTTTCTGTTTAAGGACACCTTATTTAATGTATATTGTTGGCTTATTAACATGGCACACACAGCCAACAGCGCTATAACTCATGCCTGAGTGAAGGGTATCTAACACCTGTATTTTGTCTACCAGGCACCCCTCAGCCTTCTTGTGCTTTGAAACACTACAGAGCACCTCTGCTCTGTGCTTGGGGCCACTTAAAACAGTGAAACTGCCAACAAACAGCAAAAAAATAAGAAAAATGTGGTACTAAATAGACCGTGAAAAGGACACTTGTACACAGTACGAGTTGAAACAAGAAGGCAGAGTGTCACTTTGTTTGACCTCAGCTGGAGACACACACTTGGGATGATTCAGATTTTGGGCCACTCTGCTTTATGTGAATGTCTACAAAGCACTCCAAGTATTGATGCTGAGACTACAAATACATGTTAGTGAGTTAGGGTATTTGCAAATACATAATCTGTGAAGTTTGACTGAATTTCAATCATAAAAATGTCACGGGCCAGGATGCTATCTGTGATCCCAGAAAAAGTTCCATTTTTAAAAGGTATATTTTCTACTGACTGAAGGATTTGGAATCAGTGGCAGCTCAATCCAACTGAAATTTAAGGGTTTTTTTTTGGTTTTTTTTGTTTTTTGTTTTTGTCAAAACCACATTTAAAAAGCCTTGGCTTCTCTTGTGTCTACAGATTGCTTCTAAGTTACAGTTCATCATAATGGGCATTATATTCCAGCCTCCTCTGAAAGCTCTGACCCAACTTTCAATCCCAGGCATGCAGGGCTCCAGCAACTAAACACAGAGTTCAGTATTGTTTTCAGGGAAATCTCTTATTCAAAGGCAGGAGGTAAAAATTTTTCCACTACTCTTGAAGGAAAAGACAACTATTTTACCACCAAAACCTTGGTTTTCTGTGACTCAGGAATATGTTTCTTGTGGATTTCTTTTCAGCTTGAGAGATTTATGCAAAATGGCATTCTTTGAGCTTCTGCTTCTTGGCCGGGTTTTAGTAGGGTCAAGAAAACCACAGGGTTGCTGTCTGTGGCAAGCATGCACATAGAGAAGTCATGCTTTGGAGAACTTCTGGAGGTGTGAGCTGGAGTTTCAAATTGTGAGGTTTGAGGTGGAGCCAAGATTCTGGGTTTACCTGGATTGGTTTTTTTTTCTTTAGGATTAACATTGTGACCTATTTCAACACGAGTTTAAAAGCATGTTTCAAAGCCCTTTGTGATGATGAATCTCAGAAAGTCAACATGATCTTTTTCACAAGGACTCAGAAGAGCTACAACCAGCCCCACCTGTCTGCAGAAACATTGAGGTTTGCTTTAGATGGCAAAATGAAAATAAATTTTGAAAGCGTTTTTCAAGTTGTCTTTGGGTCTTGTTAAATATAGAAATGTTTCTTTCTTCTTTCTTTACTTTTTTTTTTTTTTTTTTTTGGTCAAATGAATGTCACTGTCAATTCTTTCTGAATAAAGAATTGTGCCATCGGATACTTGGGGAAGGAAAACCCACATGAAACATTCACCCAGATGTTATAGGAGAAATGCTGGTTTAGAAAAGTCTTTGTTCGGTGGCTGAGGCTGCCATGGTTCTTCCATCACATCAATTTTTACTCACGCAGTTTAATGAATAAAAACACACTGACCGACAATCCACAAGAACAACAGAATACCAATTACTGAAGAATGGAACTACTTCAGTGAGAGGTGAAGAAGGCAAAACATCATTAAATGAGTTTAAAGTGTCTTAAGTAGAGCACCAAGTTGTGTTTCATTTTCCTTGTAATTGATTTTTTTTTTGCTCCAAGAGAAACCCACAGCCTGTTCCAATCTGGTTTCTACCATGTTAGCATAGTACTCACTAGCAGCCTTCCCCTTTAGGATGTTTGGTTAATGGGTGTGTTTACTGAAGGCAACTGCCCAGAAGAAAATACTTTCCAGTGTCTGGAAGTCCCATATGTAATGCTAAGAGGCTTTATTATTCACCTCTGCCTGGCTCACTAGCTGTGTGACCTTGACCTAATGACTTGGCCTTCTAAAGTCATCTCAACAACTGCAGAATGGAATTTATTACCAAAGTTTATTACCACATTTAATTCTTACTAGATCTTAATAAGAGAATGGATTTATAGCCTTTGGGTGCCTCACATTCGAGAAGTACTGTTTGCTGTTGATATATTATTTCAATCCCCTCTTTTGGTCATTCTGCACTTCCCCAGCTTTCCCCCATTGGCCACTGAGGCCAGCTGGAGCCCATATCCCAGGGAGGGAGTGGTTGGGGTGACAGATGCCTCAGGAGCAGGAGAATTTGTCCAGGGCCAGAAAAGCAGCCAGGGACCAGAGGGAAAAGAAGTTAGCAAAATGCAAAGTGTCTTTATTACAACTCAATTGGTTTTAAGGTTTCCATTTCTTTTCAGCAAATGTATTTTCTTCCTCTCATGGAACTCAGAACATATGTGCTGCCTGGCAGCTGATTTCTGCAACTCTTAAAGTCAGGCTTGGAGAAGGCTGACTCACAATTTCTTACACTGCACGTGTGAAAGCTTTCAAGAAAATGTGGAGGGAGGGATTTCAAGAATCCACAGGATTTTGGATGACACTCTCCATTGCCTTTCACTTAAATTGGCAAAAAAGAATTCACTGATTATTTGCATCTATTTCTGACTTATTTATTTATTTATTTATTTATTGAGAGAGAGAGCGAGAGCGAGAGAGAGAGACAGCACACACAGGGTGGGGGGTAAGGGGTAGAAGGAAGGGCAGCAATCTTAAGCAGACTGCGTCACAGAGCCCAGAGTGAGGCACGATCTCAACACCCTGAGATCATGACCTCAGCTAAAAGCAAGAGTCAGATGCTCAACTGACTGAGCCACCCAGGCGCCCCTCTGACCTTTTTAAACTACCATTATTGAAAGCTGCATAAAGAACGGGGTTGAACAAAAGATAGTATCACTGAGAAGAACAGAAAAAGATAGCATTTGTAGATTGTTGTGGTTTTACATTCATCTTACTTATTTGATGTTAGGGTCTCCCTGTGATGCAGGTTTTATCAGGGATGAGGACAAAGGCTCCCAGTGATCACATAGTCACTGAGACGTTAGCCACTGGGATTTTATGGACTCTAGGCAAAGAACTCAATAGTTCTTTGCATTACACCCTATGCTTTTCTTTTTTTCTTTTTAAGATTCACACAGTTCAGCTTTGACTAAAATTACAGTAACAAAGTAGGACAGGATATCTGCTAAATTAATACATTTGAGGAAATGTTCTTCAGTTATCACTATAACTGATCAGATATGTGACAGATCTTTTACAAGCTACACAGTCCCTAACATTCATGCAGAAAACACACGAGATCGAGTGTTATTACTATGCAGTACGATGGATGAGGTGTCAGTGATCATGCCCGACTACCTACGGACAGCACATTGACAGGGCACTCACACGGACAGACTCATTCAGTGCCTTGAGTTTTCCTTCAAAGAAAGTATTTTTTCACATTCTATACAATTAAACAAGAAGTGCAGCAAGGGTCCTTTATGGCCCTTGAAATAGGCAATCGACCTGACAAAGTATTTCCTCTAAGTGATTTCTTCATCATGCTCCTGGCAGAAGGCCAGTGTATGGTCAATGGCAGTCCTAGAAGCCAGAGTAGGATTGTGTGGCTATGGGAAATAGGGACACAGGAAAGCAGGACTTGAAGGTGATCTACCCTAGCCCGAAGAGCGGCCACCAGATTGAGATGGCTCTTTGTTGAACAAAACTCCTGAGTTTGGAAATCAGAAGAGCTCCAAAACCCCCTGCAACAGAGGCCAGGGGAGGAGTTAGGAGCAAGACACATGAACTACAGGCTGTTTCTGCTTCATTTCAGAGCTGAGTTCAAATTTTGGTTTCACCACTTACTGACTGTATGACTTTGAGCAAAGCACTTGAACTTTGTGGAGTCCCGTTTCCATGTGTAAATGTGGATAACAAAACCTCTCTTGTGCATGGTTGGACGATGGAAAGATATGGCATACGCTGCTGCACAGCACAGGACACACAGCAGACACTGAATAAGTAGCAGTTATTATTTTGTATCATTGTGATCATCCACAATTCTGGGATTGTTAACATCACCAGTGCTATAATTTAAAACACATGTATTCTTCACATTGTAGCAAACTAGTTCAAAGCCCATTTTTCCAATGCATTATCTAGTTTGGGCTTTAAAAAAAACCCTGTATATGTTCTGCTCTGCTTATCAAAGGCTCTCCGTAATGCTTACCCAAGGGTAAGTGAATTACACAGGATACTGTTCTGCCTTCTATTATTCTTCTTGAACCACATTCCATGTGGTAATGGGTCAATTTCTTTACTTCCTCTTTCCTCCTACCACATACCATACCCTAAAAAGATGCCAGTTAAGTTTTAACCCTCCTTTGAAAGTGAATTTTCATCTCTCTCTTTTTTACATTATTTAAAGTTGTTGCAAGGTCTTTTAGTGCCCTCCAACCCCAATCCATGCAACAAAATAGTAATGGGAGAAAATTATTTGTGCTTTAGCCAGAGTCCTCCTGCTGAGCACGATGACTTTGTAATGAACTATGCATCCATAAACGGTTGACTCTTTGATCTCTGGCTGCCTGTACAACTCTAAAGAGAAAGGCATTCCAAGCCAAACCACACAAAGAGAGAGGGACACAGGTTATTTATGGGAGCCCACTGACTCTAAGGTTAGCCTGGCTCTTTCAAGATTCAAATACACACATCATTTTGACTGCCAGATTTGCTCCCTCCCCTTATGGTGTCTAATGGGGCTGTAGTATAGGAATGTCTGATCTCTGGCTTCTCTCTGGGGTGAGAAAGGTAGCTGGTTTGGCAGGGAGACAGACACAACAGTATTTACAGAGACAGTAGAAAATCAAATCCATATGCCTACATCGAGAAATCAGAGTAAATCACCAGGAGCTAGGAGGACTTCTGAGTTCCCATTCTGAGGTCAGTTCGGTTTCTGGCCAAGAATAAGCAAGACCTACTAACTAGCTCTCTAGTGGCACAAAATCCAGCATCCACACACCCTCTTTCATCTGAGAGTGTCCTACCAACACTGTCACTTTACAGAAAGAAAAGAAATGCCCTCTTTGGTTCCTTGAATTCAGAGGCTATTTTGCAAGAGTAATACTCTTGTATTACTCAGCACACTTTCTGTGTCAGAGCTAGTGCAAACAGAGAAGCTGTGAATTCCCAGTTCAAGGGTTGGTGAGGCTAAGTTCAATGACTTATTGTCAGCAATTCTCAGATCATGATGTTCTCAGGTGCTCTGCAATATGGCTGAGTATTGGGCTCATTCTTGCACACTGCTCAAGAAAGCAAAACTCAAGTTGAACAAAGACTGTGCTGTGATAGGATCTATCTGTTCTCTTTCCTAAATCCCTCTGGATCAAATATCAAAATTTTACAATGTGGTGTCAGAATGGGGAGAGTTGTATGTGTACTTCTGTAAGGGGGGAAAACTCAAAATGGAAATTGCTTTTATTAGTATAAAAAACTGAACTAATGGATTTATGATCAGAATTTGGGCCAGATAAATACAACCAAAGCTGGAAGTCAATTTGGTCATCTTATTCACTCATTCCAGACACTCAAGTCCACCTACAGGAGGCTGTTATAGGCAAAGCAAAAGTATCTTAATGCAATTGGCAAATATACTTAGCTACTTTTGTGGGACCCTGTGATCAACATTACATCACTAGGCAGGCCTAAAAGGGACTCTTATATTTTATTCATTCTATTCAATCCATAGACAAAGTCATCAGATACCTACACAGGTCCACATATTGTTTGCCAAAGGTCATGTTCTTTGAACATTCTCTTATTATTTACTCATTATGATGGCTTCAAGCCAGAGTCCGGATACAAAGACAGGCATCTAAGTGAATATAAAACATGCCCTGAAAAGTAACACATATCAATGACACTGCCTGCAAGCCCAAGGAAAGAATGGTTAAAAAAAATAAAACAGCTGCATATCAGAGCAAATACACATTGGAAGAAGACCGCAAGATTCAACTCAGACATTTTGTTCCAGTGGGCTGGGGAGGAAGAAATGAAGAAGTCAAGTTTAACATAGAAGTATTTCGTTCATTATTCATTCACTGTTAAGATGATGAATGTTTATTTTGGGATTTAACAAGAAGAAAGACCTTACCTAAAAAGAAAATGAGGAGTCTTCCATAGATAAGTAGTGTGATCTTTTGGAGCAAAACCCTGGGGCTCTGGATTGGGGCTCCAACAGTCTCTGAGACACAAAATACACGGTGGGATCAGTACAAATTTAGGACCTCTGCCTCTCCACCTGAAAAATACAAATAATAATGAATGACAATGGTTTCCACCAAGTAACTGCTGAGTAATTAAAAATTCATGCCAATTAAAAACTACAGGAAGAACCAAGAGTAAAATACACATACAATGCATAGCACAGAATGCCTTGTAATCACACATATATACCTTTGCAATGTACTTGAAATTAGAGGTTTAAACTTCTAATTTTCCATAAAACATTAGTTGCACACTACAAAGGAAGGTAAACATGTGAAGCTAGATCAACCATGAAAATAAGAGCAAGTTTATTTGATTGGGGGAGAAGGAAATTAGGAGAGGCCAAGTGAGAATCAGAGAGGCTGAATGAAAGGCTGAACCATCTCTGATTTGCCTCTCTGCTCCCTTGGTTGGGGAGGGATGGTCAGGCATGATTGCTGTATCCTATTAAGAGCCTACTATCCAAAGATGCTTGGCTTCTATTAGTCCTGCTGTGCTCAGTGGGAAATAACCATGGGACTGTGGTAAAGTGTGGGGTGGTGGTGGCAGAGGGGAGTGGGGGGAGTATTCCACCAAAGAACATGAATTACCCTACATACAGGTTTTAAAATCATGGACAAGGCCAAGGGGCATCTTATCTGTGAAGGACTAGTTCAGTTTCACTGAGGAGCCCCAGAAAATGAAACTTGACATTGCAATCTCCCTCTGCAGTCAGCAGATTCCTATGCTTCCAGGAGCTGCAGTGAGGTTAGTTGATGTCTGTGAAAGGAGTGCACACGGGATAGTACAACCCTGTAGAAAATCTCCTCAAATGGAAATCTGCTCATATCAACCCTTGTTAAGATCCAGAGAAACACATTTCTAAGTGGAAAGAAAATCATGGATGAAACTATGAGAAAAAGTCATTGGCTACAATTAAAATGTGTCACAAACACATTGAGTTTTGACACTAAAATAGCTTTGTTATTAAAATTTGAACTATGCCACAATTAAAATGTATCACAAACATTATTAAGTTTTGACCCTGAAATAGCTGTTATTAAAATTTTTTAAATATTGGTTATGTCTATACCATTTAGATTATTTCTTGTGTTGAATTCAAGTAGATATGCTAATAGAATGGAGAATAGTTTTCCAATTCTACTGATCTACATTCCAGATTCTAATACTGATTCTACTCCCACTTTATCATGAGACCTCATGGACATTTTTACTTTGTCTGGGTTCTTCTTTTTAATACTTGTTCCACTTTCCATTAGCCACTGAATGGCAAAAACACTGAAAAGCTGAGAATTGAAAATCACTATGCAACTATCTTTAATAAGGAATCCTATTAAGCCCAGTAGTATCACTTTTAATCCTGATAACAAAACAACTATCTGAGAAAGGCAGAACGATTCCCTATTATTCACAAGGAATGAGAGTCTCCACATTAAAAATTACATTCTTACTGAGTAGTGGACCCAGGATGTGAACTTGGTCAGTCTCACTTCAAAATCTGAGATCCTTCCACTGACATAAACCACAGACTAGGCCAAGGAGTGATTATTTTACCAAATAAAACATTTTTAACATAGCTACTTGATTGCTTTATTACAATAAAGACAAAAACTAGCTTATAATGAGTGCCCAGCCTTGCTCCCCACACATTAGCCCGTGTGATCATCACAACAACCTTATGAGTCAGGAGACAACATTATCAGCCTCATTTCATAGATGAGCACGTGGAGGCTCACAGAGGTTAAATAAGTTGTCCAAAGAGCATGTTGTAAGTAGCAGAGCCTGCTCTCAAACCCGTGTGAGCCCAACTCTCCATAGCCCATTCTCTCCATGGCTACTTTTCTGTATTTATCATAGCTTGCAATTCCATGGGAATATCTTTACTGTGGGGAACAAAAATTGCCAGTCTCCATTTTCCTTGCATCTCATCATCTAACCACCCCAGTTGGGCCTCTCATGACACCACACCAGCTTCAAGGTCATCCCTGATTCTAAAGCCTTCCCTTCCCGCAGGATCTGCCCAATTCCAAACATTTGTAATTAGTCTTCTTGACTCCTCCTTCCAAAAAAGTTTGCCCCAGTGAATGCCATTTCATTCTTCTTCCCCCTTCCTACCCATGCCACCACACATGAAAGAAAAGAAGGGTAATATGAAAGCATTATAGATGAAAAGGCAGGCAAATTGTGTGTAAACAGAGTAGATATTGCAACAGAACAGGAAAGTATATCCTGAATTATTTGCTGGGAAGTAATAATAATAATAATCTATTGCTTAGATATCTTTGTAGAAAAGTTCTCTAGGGTCAGGTGTGGTGAAGTCAGATTAATTGGGACAGATATTAAAAGGGTATTCTAGCATACTTTCAAATAGATACATTGGTTTTTTTTTTTTTTAACAAGGAATCACATTTATTCATTTCATGTGCAGTCATCTGGAACTTTTTTTTTTTTTTTTAGAAAGGGAGGGGTAGAAGGATAAAGAGAGAGAGAATCTCAAGCAGACTCCATGCTGAGAATGGAGCCTGATGCGGGGCTGGATCTCAGACCCTGAGATCATGACCTGAGCCAAAATCAAGAGTCAGATGCTTAACCAAGTAAACCCCCCAGGCGTCCCTCAAATACAGATAGATTTATTACTTTTACACAAAGTAACTTCAGTTACAGTACTAAACATGGCCAACTAGAAGCCTTTAATGAATTTTCTTATAATGAATGAGTAAGAACATTTGCAATCATTGGTTGTTAAAAAAAAGTGAATGAATGCATTGAAGGTACTTGATGTTACTTGAAAAATGTCATTTTCAAAAAAAATTAAAAGTCCTCTAAAAGGGGGATCCCTGGGTGGCTCAGCGGTTTAGCACCTGTCTTTGGCCTAGGGTGTGCCCCTGGAGTCCTGGGATTGAGTCTCACATCGGGTTCCCTGCATGGAGCCTGCTTCTCCCTTTGCCTGAGTCTCTGTCTCTGTCTCTCTCTCTCTGTATCTCTCATGAATAAATAAATATAATCTTTTTTTTTTTTTAAAAAAAAAGGCCTCTGAAATATTTTGAATATTCCTACCTAGTTTGTAAGATTTTGGAAGAGAGATTTTACTTAAGTTAATATTAACTTCAAGTCAGCTGAACTCCAATTATTTCACATGCAAAGACTCTGAGACAAGAGGAATATAAAAGCTAGTGAGTCTGATTGAGTGAAATTCTGTTGTTTGACCACTGCAAATTCCTATTAGTGGCAGAATTGTGGAAAACACCTGTGATTCCGAGTGGCATGCTCATCATTGGAAGTCATCCTGTGTCAGAACCATCTTTATGAGAAAAACAATTGTGAAACTTGCCTCTTTTTGCAACAGAATTTCTCCCTTGGGTCCCCTGGCTACCGCTCACATTTTCTCATTTGAGAAATCCAAACTGGCTGCATAACTAGATAGGATACAAGAATGCAAGATGAGATTTCTCCTAACCATGAAATTGTTGATGATATTCAGAGTTAGAGAAATACCATTTGAAGAGTATAGAGGTCAGAAGGTCTTACTAATTTAGTTGCTATTAAATAAGCACATAAATCCTTTTCTAGGTATTGCTGGTTTCATGTAAAGCATAGGAGATAGTTAAAGCTGAAAAAAAAATGACATCATCCCTTCCAACAGGCAAGTTGTATTCCTCAATGCCTGATGCCAACTGTATAAAGGAATACTTTACTGAGTTGTACTTAAAAATGCTAGAAATTATTCCAATATATTAACCATGCTTACAGCGATGTTGTGAAACCTATAGTTAGCTTTAATAGATCAGCAGAGGCATGTGGGATTTTTATTAGGGTTTTCTAATACATTTTCCCTCTATAATGAATATGGGAAGGCGGGGTTGGGTTGGGCAGCAGGGGGAGCTGTCCAAAATTCAAGACCCCTGAAATATTTGGGAAATTCTCTCTGATGTACAGACTTGAAGTTTGATTTTATTGAATTAACATTTTAGAAATAAAGGTATTACAGGCTAGGGCCAGACTGCAAAGTACATAAAAGTCAGGAAATAGGTCTCAAAGAAAGAAAAGCATCAGGGAAAGCATATTTTTTAAGACTTTGGTAAGGTTTAGTCCTTTTTTTTAAATTTAAATACAAATGAACTTACTCATCATGTTTAGAGGTAAAGGAGAAAGAGCCAAATGGAGGATAAAATTGAAAGTAATTGAGAGAAAGTTCCTGGGGGGCTGGTATGGATAGGATCCAGAGCACTGGCAGAGAGATTGATTTTAGAGAAGAAAATGAAAGCACCCTCACCCCCCTTCATTTTTCCTCTTGGCTTAAGGGAACCATGAACCAAACCAGCCAATGTCCCCAAAGGGCAGAGACTCCAGGCATATATGAACATAGCTTTGCCCTCCCTCCCCAGTCCCCGTATTTCCCATGCAACCATATTTGCAGGGGGAGGGAGAGAGAGAGACAGGCAAGAGAAACAGGGCCCCCGAAACAGATTCCCTGGAAGGAAATACATGGCCACAGATGCTTGAAGCCTTTAGTTCTCTCCATGAAAGAACGCCACAGAAATGCTGTCAGACCGTCGAGGTCCTGGGCTTGTTTAGTCTGTATATCAGGAATTAGATGTAAAATATACATTTGACTTCCAAGGAATAAAATGAATTGTCATGGTAGAGAAAGTTTCATAGAGGAAATATTATCCTGAAGCCTTCCAGCTTGAGCCTCTCCCTTATAAGTAACCACCACAAATTATTTTCATAATAAAAATGAGCTCTGAGAACAAACTAATTACATGGGAGAACAACTTATACTTCACTGCAGTCTTCACAATATATTTTTTCATCAAGTATGAGTTAGCCAAAGTAATTAGGAAAAATGATTAGCAAAGCTCTTTACTGAATATGGATCCAAGTCATGTAAAAAAAATAAAAGCATTTCTTTTTTGAAAACGGCTTTAAAACTACATTTTCCTCTGAGCAATAATCTCTGTTCCTTTCCACAATAGCTTTTTGGGGGCATGTGGTAATCTGAAAGAATATAACTCTTTCCTGAAATAATAACAACTTCCTTTCATGATAGAACTTTCTGTTAAGTTGGTAGAAAATCTTAAAATGTGGCTGCTTCTTTCTAACAGAGCACCAAAAGAACAAAGCTATTGAAATCTCAGTACAAGCCATCTATAGGTGAGCCTCAGGGAATCCTTCCAAATTTGAAAAAAGCTTAGACCACTGAGCCATGCTGTTTTTCAATTCTCGAGTAACACTGAGCATCTACAAGATAACAGTAGGTTTTAAAGGTATTTGCATCTACTCTTTATACCTTTACATTGTGAAATATTTTGGATGTTTAGGAGTAAACAGGAATAAAGTCCATCTGGTTGAAATTACATTTTCCCATGTGAGCAACTTAGGTTTAGTTGGAAATTCCACAATGTAAGTTTAAAACTAGCATCTCTCTTCATTTTTATGTGTTCCAGAAACCCCAGCTTATAGAAAAATTTGACTGCTAAAAAAATCCAATAAACCAACAGAGATCCAAGTTAAAATTCATTTTTAATGTATTAAGTTTTTATTTTACATACAAATCGAGATAAAAATTGATTAATATTACTCTCTACTATTTCATGATTATTTATTTTTATTATTTTATTTCCTAGAAAATGTAGCTTCTAAGCATTTTGGAGTGGCTATTAGCATATCAGATGAACCAGCTGATTTTTTTCCTCCACTTTCCCTTTAACAAACTATTGCGCAGCTACTTTGTGCCAGGCACTGTGCTAGTTGTTGGGTACACAGTAAAAAAGGAAATTGTCTGGTTCCTGCTTTCATGCTGTTTAGTGAGGAGAAACCCATTGTAAGAAGCTCTGGTCCAATGTTCTCCTTCTCCCATAAAGAAATTGTCTCCTTCCTACATAATAAAGCCACTTTATCTGTAGGGTTCTCCACACCCTAAAACCTTCCCCATCACCCTGAGGCAAGAAGGGGTATAAGCAAAACTACCATAATTTTACTTTAGCAGTCCTTGCTTCCTGAAGAACATAAAGATGCTTTCTGAATGTCTTTGAAGTTGGTGTCTGCTTTACATAAAGGCAAGAAGAGCTAAATGACCTTCTGGACATACTCAAAGGTAGAGGTGAGCAAAAGAGTGAAGTGGAGGGATTCTTTCTCTATGAAACAGGACACATGCCCCTTTGCTAAGGGTTCATATCAGCATTCCCAATACCAGTTGAATTTGCAAAGTATATTTCCATCATTTGTGACATTCATCACAGAATCCCAGTGAGATGGGCCATTTTATTACTTCCATTTTACTCCCCAGAAATAAGAAACAAGAGGTTAAATGACTTTCCCAAAGTCAATAATAGACCTGGGACTCAGATTAAGAGTTTATAAATCCCTAACCTGTGCTGAGAGCACTCAACCATACACTTAACCTTGCCAAAAAATAAAGGCTTCATTTTGCTGTTTAACTAATTAGAATTAAGACACATTAGACAAGAATGCAGCACTTGGTTCATGATGCAGTGACATTATTTTATTATTGTTTCAATCCAAAAACTCCATGTTCTTCCAAACTCCTCAGTGCTTTTATGCAATAGTTCCTGGATTTTCTTTTTTTTTTTTAATTTTTTTTTAATTTTTATTTATTTATGATAGGCACACAGTGAGAGAGAGAGAGAGAGAGAGAGGCAGAGACACAGGCAGAGGGAGAAGCAGGCTCCATGCACCGGGAGCCCGACATGGGATTCGATCCTGGGTCTCCAGGATCGCGCCCTGGGCCAAAGGCAGGCGCCAAACCGCTGCGCCACCCAGGGATCCCTTCCTGGATTTTCAACTCAACTGCTGTCTATTCCCATGCATCGTATATTTGCAAAACCATCCTAAGAAAACATTGCTTGGGAAACAATGACAATTGTAGGAAAAAGGAAAAATGCTCTCTTAATAAGGAAAAAGCCATTTACCCTAACTTGGCTATATATATATATATCATGGTTTGGGGGATATATATATATATATATATCCTGTATATATACAGGGTGGGGCATATATATATATTACATTTGGCACTTGATTATTAAACCCAAATCTGAGATTATGAACATGGTAGGTTCTCTAAGCTGTAACAGTTCCAGAAATGATTGTTGTTTCTTCTTTCCATTTTCCAAATTGACGAGTTATTCCCTAAAAGCTAACAGAGTGCTAGGAAACTGGCCCTTCTGTTAATTTATCTGATCCCCTGGGAGACCATAAGTTCTTTGAGGGCAAGAGCTATGCCATTCTCAGAGTAATGCTTGACACATGGCAAAGGCTGAACAAAAAATAATCTGAATAATATCTCTGGTATATCATGCTATCCTTGTATACTTTAAAATTTGTATAACATGGATTGGATGCAAAGCTTTACAAGCCACAGGGAAGCAAGTTTTCTGCTTTACAGCAGATGGCAAGGAATTACGTAATTCTAAATAATGCATTCTTATTTCAGATGGTGAAACCAGTGAAAAATGGCCATTTTAGATGAGATTATGAATGGTGACATATTCCCAGTAAAACTGAATTTGGTATTGGTTTTATTTTATTTTATTTTATTTTATTTTATTTTATTTGGTATTGGTTTTAAGGGGAAAATACAACCTATTCTTAATGATGTTGTTGGATTTACCTAACATTCCCACAGCTTTAAATTTTAAACGTCTCCTAAGAGCTTTTCATGAAGCTCCTGTACAGGGACAGAAAAGGTTGGCTTGGACTGTGGTCAAGACTGAAATAATGAGTAATGGATATAGCTTCATACTGCCCCCTGGTGGTGTCATGCTCAGCTATGCTCAGAAACTTCAATCTTAGAGTAAAACCCAGACATAACTCTTTCACTTCCATAACAACACCTTCTAGAGAGACTTCTGAGCTTAGACTTATACAAGTTTAGTCTCAGGCCCCTCCCCAACTTTCATATATTGCCTCTGTTCCATTCTACCGAGCGTGTCCTGGGTAGCAGGGCAGAAGACAAACTGCTCATGAGGGTGATGTTAGGACTCCAATGGAGAACCCAGCAACTCTGATAGCCATGTGTGAGATGGCATTGGGCAGTGGGACTGTCCTAGATCCAAAAATCCGCTCAAAGTTTCCTGTCTTCAATTATCCTTGAGCCCCTATTCCTCAGACTCCCACACAGCCACGCTCCCATTCCAGCTATGACATGGCAGCTGATAGACCATTAAGGTCATGTTTAGCTTCAGTAATCATGAACTTGTGGTTTAGAAATCCAAAAAGCATTTTCGAGGTAAAGGTTGGTCTAGGTCAGATTGGGTTGGGAACATAACACGTTCATTACTAGGTTAGTCCAAAGGTTATGCCACTCACATGGCTCCTTTCCCTATAAACACCCCAGATCTGCTCAAGACCTGGGGCAGTTGTCAAACTCAATGTATATCCCCATCCACCAGATGGAGAAAAGCAGAAGGGTTTTTAACTTCAGGACCATTTCTTTGGTCTTTTGGTCCTGAATGCCTAGGAGCCTGGGCTGAGACCCAGGTAAACTCAGATGAGTCTCCTTCATCCAGTATCTCTTTAGAAAAGGCTGCCTACACAGAGCCAAACACTTGAACCCTGAGATGCTGAAATGGTTGGGTAACTACCTATTTACCAGACCCTTAGATGGAGTTACCAAAGGTGCTAACTGCTTCTAGCCAAGATGATGAGGCTGGGCAGGTAACTCAGAATGAGAAAAGAGAAAAGGCCATAAAGAGAGCCTCAAGGCTTGCTATTTAGGCATCTTATACAGGTGGGTCTGAAAATGAAGCTTTTAGAGTCCATGAGGAGGAGTGACTGCAAGTGGCCCTTAAAAGGCACACACACAAAGCAGGATGAAGTGGAGCTGGCAGTGACATTACCGATTCTTTCCTCTAGCAGTGTGGATGTCAGTTGGTCTGGCTGGTTAAGTGGGTTTGTCCTCCTTTATTCCCCTGACCCACTGCCCTCAGCACTCCATATGTGTCACTTCTGGAGCTGCACACATGGAGTAGGACAACCCATTTCACCCTGCCACAACCCCGAAACAGGCTCTTCTGACCCATTTGTAGGCACCAGCAGGGATGTCCAGCCTAACAGTGATAGGGCACGATAAGACCCCATGGCAACTCACATCCTGACATCAAAGGCTCCTTCCAGGCCATTGGCTGGGACATGCTCCTTCTTATCCCAGCATGAGGGCCTCCCAAGAAAGAATGATGGAACAGGGCTCCCCTGACCCTTGTTATGTGCCACATAAACACATCTCTTGTGGACCATCCCTTATCCTGGTGGGTCCTCGACTTCAAATCAGGCTGTGAACATATTCCAAAGGACTTCCTTTCTTTTGTCAGCTTTCATCATTTTCCTGTTTTTCTCAGGTCTCATTTTGACCTTTAAGAATTTGCTAAGCAGGAGGCAAGGTATCATGTCTCCTTCTAGTCCAGTCACACAAAATACTGACATATGTACTGGAGATTCAAGCCTTTTTATTTCTATTTCTCTGTTGTTCTATGAAATCCACTACATTTTTAGTTTCTTTCCTTCATAAGCTTTTGCTTTTTGAGCATATTTCTGAATATGCATTTGCCACAACAATTTCCACAATGAAATAACAATAAAGACTTATAAATTCACATGAGGAGTGCAAGCCCAAGCACCAGCACTCATCTGTTTCCATGTTATAGTATAGAGAATATTCTTTTATATTGTTGCAGAGTCAGAAAAGAATTTTACCAGAAGAGCAGCTCATAAAATTGGGTTTTGGGGAAATCAGGCAACTTGGCTTCGTGTCATATTTTAATGGATCACAAGGCAATTTATCTTCTCTACTTTCCACCACGGATAGGTTGTTTCCTAATAGGCTTGTGATGGGCAGGACTGTTGTATTTAAGGAGAGAAACATAAAATGTTTCAGGTTGGTACTCAAGCCCCTGTAAAACATACCTATCTATTCCTCACCATGAATCCCTGCTCCCCTAACAGATTATTTTCCTTTCTGCTCCTGATATATATGATGTTTATTATCAACTTAAAGGGGGGTACACATACTGTTCCTTCCCTAAAATGCAGTTCTGTGTTTCCTACACACATCTAGAACCTATCCACATTTCCTGGTCCAGCTCAAGTGCCAGGCAGTGTCTGAAGCCACCCCCTTTGCTGAATCAGAGCTTCTTACACATGCAGGCACATCTGCCACTCCACTTTTTCACCTATCTATTAATTTCTTAATTAATTAGATTGTAAGTTCCTAAAGGACCTTGCTGTGTACTTTTATATTCATTAAGCACTGAACCTGAGTCTATGCAAATCTTGGATACTTAGTGAATAGATGGCAGACTACTGGAAAAACAGGAGAAGCCCATATAAAGAGGGTTGCAGTTTCTCAGCACAAACTGAGCTGTATGTGGTGCTAAAAGCTGTTCAGGTAGCCACAGGGTTGCAGGGCCTGACCTTTACTTTCCTGTAGACCCACACTGGGTTTGCAAAGCACAGCTTTTACTAGAAATTAGAAAAATTCCTGAGCAGTTTGACGACTCCATCAACACAGACAGCACAACTTGGCAATTCTGCTTCTAAACCTGATTTAAGTAGAGAGGAGGGCTTTTGTTTCTCACTTTTTCCACGTACAAACGGAGTCATATTTATCTCTTGAATTTTCAGGAATGGGTCTCAGTTTAATTGTCACTTTATCTCACCTGCCTGCAGCTTCCTCATTTACAAACAAGGGATCTGGAATATTAGATTGTTCTCCAAGATTCTTTCCACCTTTATAACACCTTTTCTTTTTCTTTTTCTTTTTTTTTAAGATATTATTTCTTTATTCATGAGAGACAGAGAGAGAGGCAGAGACACAGGCAGAGGGAGAAGCAGGCTCCCCATGGGAGCCCCATACAGGACTCTATCATAATACCGTTTTGTACACCCTTACAACCTACTTTGCTTCCCTATGGCCCTCCTCTGGCTTTCACTCCATTCATCAGTTAATAAACTGATTAACACCCCCTTAATACCCATTGATAACCACTGCTACCAGGTTAAAAAAAAAGCAGTCATCCTCTCTGTTCATGAGAACCTCTGTAAAAAAGATATAGAGCAACAATTTAAAAATAATTAAAATATACTTACTTAGTTTTCATTTGGTTTCTGCTTTGTATTCTTCCTCTAGTAACTCAGTTTTTACAAAGCTAATGGTACTTTAAACAAATGTGCCTCCTTTGGGAGGAAAAGAAAACTCAGAAAAAAAATAAAGTATGTACTTTTCTTAAATATATTTTAGATAACCTCTTCTTTTCTTAGCACCCACAGATATGACTCATCACTAGAAGAAGAGAAAGGTACCCATAGAAACCGAATGAAGAAAAGAATGTGGATTGAATATAAACAAAAAGACCACCTCATTTTTTAAAAAGGTCATTAATAATGGTGAAGGATATTATATTAATATTTACTGGAGAGAGATGAAAATGTTTTTTAAGGCTTTAATGAAAAAAAAGCTGTAAAGGGAAAGATTTAAGCAGAATTTAAAAATAAAAGGAGGAAAATCCAATCCTTTGACTTGTGTGGTGATTTTTATAGCACCTGCTTAGTTGGGAAATAGGTGCCATGATTCACTTTTGCGGTTAGGAGACAATAGGTTTAATCAAATAGCTGCTCTCCCCTCTTTGTACAGCTCATAGCCAATGAATTAATGCCAATAAATAAATTTGTAACACGTCCAACTCCTCAGTACTTCTAAACCTCATTATATGTGACAGAATGAGAAGAGGGACATGGAATAAATTTACTTTCAGAGCTCGTGCCCAAGGTGAATATGTGAAGGAACTACTAATTTTACGTGCCTACGGTGTGCCAGTACTGAGCAAGCCATGTACCATTCATTTACTGGGTTAGCCCCTGCTACAGTCCTAGCAGTTAGGTATGACACTCCTGTCTTGTTGATTGAGAAGCTAAAGCTCAAAAAGCTTGAGTATCCAGCAGTTACTCATGTATACAGCAGAATTATATTGCCCTGAAGCTTAACACTGTCTTCTTAGGTCTAGAGGACAAATTGGATGTGAGTTACCTGTTTAGTAAATTACAGTCATGGGAAGGTACCTCTAATACCAGATTTCCTTCTATTACGGCCTTCCTAAATAAGAATCCCTATTTAAACATGTGAGAAAAACATTTTATGTTTCGTCTTCACTTCCTTTAAATGCAGTTTCCTCTAAAGGTCTCAAGTGGTGGGGAATACGCTCTTGAGGAGTGAGATTCGGATGGGAAGAACTTGCAATCATCCCTGAGAAAGGATATGGAGTTATTCAAAAGTACTTACAACATTATAGTAAATTCTATATTCAGGAAAATGTTCAAAGATCTGTTGTTTTCATATCAAAAATTCCAGAATGTTGAGCTCTGGGAATTCTCCATGGTCAGTGAGTCTTGGGCTCCACTAACTGCTTTAGAGACAAGGCAGTAGTTGCATTCCAAATCAGTCTGCCCTTAGACAAGTCACTAGCCCTATCAGTTTTCAAAATCTGGAAAATGAACTGGTTTGGCATTTGACCTCTTTTTAAAAATATTTTATTTATTTATTCATGAGAGACACACAGAGAGAGGCAGAGGGAGAAGCAGGCTCCCTGCAGGGAGCCCAATGTGGATTCAATCCCAGGACCCGGGATCAGCCCTGGGGTGAAGGCAGACACTCAACCACTGAGCTACCCAGGCATCCCTGGTATTTGACTTTTATTGTGCTTTCTAATGACAAATGTGTGTCCCTCTGTGTCACATTCTTTTTTGTCTTATGGACCTTAAAAGATAGCTTTAGGTCTCAGAGAAAATCAGTTTTACAACACACACACACACACACACACACACACACACACACACACATATCCATTTTATCTGACGAATATAACTGCAACTTTTATGTCTTCCTTACAACTTTGGTAAAATATTTTAATTAAATGGTTATTGATGTTGAACACTGATCATTTCTGCAGAGCTGAGGTATATATTTCATTGCTATAACCTAAGGTTTCTGTTCCAGTCATTAGAAGTTGTGTCATAGGATTTAGATTGTGCTGATATTTCTAGAAGAGTTAATGAAGTAGAATATTTTTCAGAGATGAAAATAAAAATTAATGGAAATTTTGCTTTTCATTAATCACATCAGCAAATCAATGTTTTATATCAAGCTATTATGTAACAAGATTCTAAATTATGTTCCCAAGAATTTCTGTGTAAAATATTTCCATATGGCAAGATCTGTAAAATTCTGTAACACATTCACAAATCATTATGACAAGGAACACTGGTATTAATTTCTTAAAGTCAATCTCATTTTTCCAATATAATTTTATTATTTTATTTCCTTATATCTTGAAACTTAAGAAAAACTGCATGCCTTCTTAGAAAATAAAGTATGTAATCACCAACATAAATAAGCAGATTACATATAGTTCTCATGTATACGTTTTTGTAACCTAAGGTGAAGATTCTATTCTATTCTATATTACAGTACTCAATTATTTCTCTTGTGGTATTCATCATACTCTGTGTATCTTTTGTAATTTATTCGTTGATTTGGTCTTTGTTTGATGCTCTAACTACAAAGTAAACTAGCTCGGGAAGACAAAATCTCTCCAGGTGTTCTGAGCAGAAAGGGCTGTAAATAATAGAATTTCATGGTTATAAAAATGTCGAAAGGATAGAAGAGAACATTTAAAATTTGCCACTAGTTTTGAGAAAGTCAAGAAATTTCTGAAACTATTGGTGATAATCATAACTGCATGAATAGCTGAAACTAGTGATTATAGCAATACCCAGAGCTGCTGAAAAATCTCACATCTGCTGAAGCCCGGACACCTGCCTATGGAGTAAGAATTTGGCTTCTAATTTCCAAATTTTGTGAGAATGCATCTCATTGACAGAATCTAATCTGGGACCCT
This sequence comes from Vulpes vulpes, assembly GCF_048418805.1. Lineage (NCBI taxonomy): Eukaryota > Metazoa > Chordata > Mammalia > Carnivora > Canidae > Vulpes > Vulpes vulpes. The sequence goes on along the minus strand of NC_132781.1, from coordinate 99,722,219 downwards.
CCTGGCAAGGGGTTCTAGGAAATGAGTTCTCAGGCTTCTAGCCCCTGTGATAGTAGGTGGTGCTTAGAAGGAGTAAGTGTTGCTGGGCGGTCTGCAGAAAATTCAGTACAAGCTCCAAATGGGAAGGAGTCCTGCTGTTTTCATTTACCCTTATGGTAAATGGTCTCAGGATCCTTTGCACTCTTAAAACTTTTTGAGGATATCAATGGGAACTTCTGTTTATGTAGATTATATCTATCAATATTCATCATAAGGAAAATTAAAATTGTGAACATTTAACACTGCTAATTTATTAATTCATTCAAAAATAACAATAACAAAGTCTTACATATTAACTTAAATATATTATTTCTTAAGAAAAATGACTGTGTTTTTCCAAAATAAAACAAAAAATAGTGGGATGCCTGCCTGGCACAGATGGTAGAGCATGCGACTCTTCATTTTGGGGTTATGAATTTGAGCTCCACTTTGGGCAAAGAGATTGCTTTAAAAATTTTTTTAAATGGTGAGAAGAGTAGCATCATCTTGTTGAGAATATTATTATTTTTTAATTTTTTTTAAATTTATGATAGTCACAGAGAGAGAGAGAGAGAAAGAGAGAGGGGCAGAGACACAGGCAGAGGGAGAAGCAGGCTCCATACACCGGGAGCCTGATGTGGGATTCGATCTCGGGTCTCCAGGATCGTGCCCTGGACCAAAGGCAGGCGCCAAACCGCTGCGCCACCCAGGGATCCCCGAGAATATTATTAAATATCTAGCATAATAGACCGTAGCTTCTCTATCTTCTGTTAAGATACTAAGTGCAAGAGAAAAAAATACAAATTACTTTTTAGTATTGTCATGGGAATAGTTTGACTCTTGAAGACCCCCTGGAAATTTCTCAGGCTTTTCATGGTCTCAAGACCCCACTTTGTTAACCACTGTATAATCATATCATTAGCTACTTGCGTCATTATCTGACACATAATAGATAGCCAAAGATATTTGTTGAATGAATGAGTAAAAGGAAATTGCATTCTTGTATTGTTCTTTTTCTAATACATGTAAGCAACAATCTGTACGTGTTTTCAAAGGATGACCTTCTCTTGCATTCATTTTGTCTTTCTTGTAGTTTTGTTGCTGAAAGACAGGGAGCATGTGAAGCCACATTTGAGAAGTGACATAATTTGACTCATACCAGCCTAAGGCAAAATTACAAATTGAATAAAGTATTCAATGTCCTTCACACCCCTCCACTCCATCCTTTGTCATAGAATCAGAATATCTTTATTGGACTATTGTCCCTCACAATGCTTGAGGCAGTTTTATGAAGCTCTGCTTTCCAAATTGGACAACATGTACCTCTGAGGGGCATTTGATAGGGTGTCAGGAGTATTTAAAGCCATAATAAATGGAAGGAATAATTCTGGAATATTGACTTTCCTTGAAGTCTTCAGGATAACAATATTTAAATAACAAATAATAAACAGATATATTATGAAATGCATGATAAATTGGATTATCTCAATTCTTCCCCTCTTTCTGCCACATGACACACACAGAGAGGCACTGATTTGGGGCTTGGCCATATGACATGCTCTGAACAAGAGAATGGAGGCAGACGTGGCAGAGACCTTCTTCTGACCTAAGACTTTATGGGGCATCATGCTTTTCTGATCACTCCTGAGAACATGCTTCAGGTAGTTATCGGTTCAAAGGAAATAAGGAGACATGTAGAGTCTGCTTAAACCCAACCTAAAGCCAGGAGCCATGCCAAGCAAAACTGGAGAACCATTAAGCAAGAAAAATATTTACTTGCTGTTTTACCCTTTAAGATTTTGATTTTGTTTATTACATGGCAAACATTGAATGGCCCACAGAAATTGGTAGCTAAAAATAGAATGCTAGGAACAAATCTCTACAGCATTGGCTATGAGATCACTGGACAGGAAGCAAGGAAATCATTATAGGAGAATGGAAAAATTGTGACCTCTGATATGTAATGGGCAAATGATTTGACCAGATTGTCCTCTATGGTAAAACTCAGAGCACAGAAAAGATCCATAATAACTTGTGGTGTTGGGTTGAAAATGTTTTGAGGCAAAGTGTTGCTAGAATGAGCAGGCTCCTTTGGTAAGGTACTATAAGAAAGATATGAATTCAGAAAAGGCTGGTTTGCAAACAGAATAGAGAGACCAGCAATTTGAAGACTTGTAGGATTGGAAAATGAAACTGTTTCTTATCAAACCAAAGATGAAGCCATTAAGATGCTGCCTCAGGAAAAGACCTGATCCTGGGCACTCTCATTAAAATACAACCTTGAGGCAAACACTAACTCAAGACTCAAGACTCTGGTGGTCACAGCTTTTAAAGACATCTGAAAGGATTAAAATGGCTCCTACAGAAGGTTTTAACTAGAAAAATTTTTCGACGTAGATTAAAGGTATGGTCCCCTAGAAGTCTATTCAGCTTGAAGGACTTAAAATTAAGTCTATAGAAAGATCTATGTCCAATATGAATGGTGGGTGTGGCTTAGGCACATGGAATTGACTAGCATTAAATCCATGGAAAACTGAAAAGTTTTGAGGTAATTATACTGGCAGAACTACTGTCAGACTTAATTAAAAAGAATGTATAATTGGCTATAAAGACTTAAAGGCAACTAATAGTCCATAGGCAAGAATGAGGCAGAGAAAGTTACTCAGCCTCCAGGAAGAACATATTCACCACAACCCTCTTCAAACTTGGCATGAAAGATGATCAAGAAGGAAGGACTTTCTGGGAGGTAGAGCCAAGAGCAATGGAGAACAATGTACTAGGGGCTGCTCCCGGGGAAGAGAACCAGGCCCAATCAAGGAACATTCCCTTATCTATGGCCTGGCAACATTTTCCCAGTGGGATTTCAGAATTGCAGTTAATTATATCATTCTTGATCTGCCACATGTTTTTGGCATCTAAGCCTTGCCGCTTCCACCATTACATATTGAGTATGTAGTAGTGTGCATATGAGCAGAGGGGATGGGCAGGTAACTTGTCTTCTTAGTTATAAGTCTCCATAACTTATGGAATTGCATCTGGACCAATGTTAATCATGAGATTCAGGATATTTTGAGCCTATTGTTGGGACCAGAAGACACTTTCTGGAGTCTTAGTGTGGAGATGAATATATTTTACAGGTGCGGGTAAACAATTGTGGTCAAGAGTGACAGCTGTGGTTGACTGGACTATTTTTCTCAACTCTGCATTTTCTCTGTCATGTGACTTTGCAGTACAGTAGAGCAAAGAGAATATACATCTTGCCCTACTGATTTTAGGCTCGGCTGTTTGACATGCTTCAGCCTTCAGAAGGAGATTGGGGTGTAACAGCTGCCTTAAGAGGCACTGCCTCTTTCTACTTGTTCCTCTGATATGTCTTGGGTTATTGCTGGTTGGAGGAGAATGAGAAGACCTGTGTAGCACAGCTGAACCCAACACACAGCCAAGAGTCAAGTTGGACCTATCTGAGCCAAGTCTACAGTCTTGGCCAAACCACATACTATTGGGCCAACCCAATAGAAATATGACTATCTCAAGCCCTAGTATCATTGAAGTTGCTTGCTACAAAGAAAAAAAAAAGAGTAATACATAGTGAACCACAAAATCTTCACTATTTTTTAAGATAAAGCAAGACTTTGAGAAAATGTCACACTTAAAAAAAAAAAAAGAAAAAAAAAAGAAAATGTCACACTTACTTTGGGCCTCTTGAGACTATGCTTTTAGACCTCAGGGCTCACTGGTCACTTCCACTATTGTTATGTATTTTAGGGATTTTTTAGGGGGTCTTTTGAAAAACAGTATCTAGTAAAGACCCCAGCCTGGAGTCAGGAAACTTGGATCCTAATGCTGGATCCACATATTTCTCATCAGTGGTGTGATGTTGGGAATGATCACACCATTTTTCAGGTACCCAGTTTCCTTCTTTATAAATTATGACTTGTTCTCCTACTTTACGAGATTCAGAGGATTACTGAGAGTCAAGGAAAGGAGATAATGGATATGACAACATTTTGAAAATAGTCGTGTGCTACATAAAGAGGGGAGCTATAGTTATTACAGGATCTCTGCCAGATTTCCTCTGGCATTTGCTTGAATAATTCAGGAGTGTGGTTCACTACACTTAAAAGCAGCCCCTTCCATCTCAAGCAGCTTTGAGGGATTTCTACTTCCTTTCTACAACTCACCTTTGAAAGTGCTAGATAGTGTTTTCCATCATTGTTTTTTGGTTTGGTCCCATTACAACTTACCTATCCTATGGCACTGTTGAATTCAGTTGTCCCAATTATCCCAAGACAGCAGTAGCTGGAAATGTTACTTACATAACTGGAACTTTCATGAGAAAACCCAAGAAATGACTTGTAATGAAAAGTTCAGGGCCATGTACAGTTCTCTGCTGAGTTAGGAGGCCCGAAAGTATCCTAATGGACAGACTGCTTGCATGTAGAGCTGGTCATGATGTGTGTCAAGAAAAACATCAATTTTTAGGAAGAAAATGTAGGTGATTCAGGCAGAACAACAAAGTCCTTTGCTTTTATATAAAAAATTAATATTACAGTCCTTATAGAGAATAACATAGTTTTTTTTACCTTATTAAATTATTATCTGTTCTGAAAATGACCCTCACCTGCTTAGAGATGTGACAAAGCCTTGCAGAATCAAAATTAACCTCTAAATTCAAGGTCATCAATAGCCCTTTTATGTATAAGGACATGGGGACTTCACAATGGAGCAAGGAGCATGAGATAAAGTTCAAGCTAACTAAATCTAGTGGAGGCTTTCTAAAGAGAAAAGCTATGGCTATAATTCTGAGATGAAGCTGTTAAAACTTCAAAAAAATTATTTCAAGAAAGTATGTTCTAAAACAAAAATAATACAAAATGCTGTAATTCAAAATGACTGAGTTAAATAAAATTTCCTTGTAATTTCAAAAAGTAGCAAAACAAATCTCATATAAGTGTTATTGATAAATATCTTCAATAGTTTAAAATCATTACTGTCTAAGCAAGTAATACAGTTTCTGTTTGTTTTTTTTTTTTTAAAGGACTCACTGGTACATAAATAAAACTTCTCTATACTTTGGTCTAAATATAATTTTACTTAAAACCTTTAAGCAACCTTGAACAATGGACCATATAACTGAAGTTACTTTATAGAGATGTTAAGAAAGCAAATGTAGCCTATTGATATCAAATTTAAAAATAGCAAGGTAGCGATGCCCATTTACCTCCTATCTTTCTCAAAACCTAAAAAGGCATTAAGCATATGGAGATGGAAAATTGGAGGATACAGCAATAGATGAGAAGTTTTAACACTGTTGTGGAAAGGAAAAGGAAGGAGAAGTAATAACAGATTGAGCAGAGGAGAATTATGTCTCAAGAGCCCACTGAGGGCTATGCCAATAAGCAGCCGCTGATTCTCCCAACAGAACCATGAAGCTCCCGGAAACATTAGTAACCAGGAAGGTAGGACGGGAGTGAGGTTGGAGAAGGTACAGAAGGGGAACAAGGCCAAAGAAGGGGGATGGCTGAAAGAACAGTGGGTTTCTCTGATGCCTTATAACATGTCTATCCCCTTGCTTCTCTGTCCACCCACTCCACAACACACCCTGCCTACATGAAAGCTGAAGTATACTCTCTAGATGACTCAGGACTCAAAGCACCAAGCAGACTGAAGGATTGTCAGGGAGAGAACTCAAAACGGGATGAAGTGAAACTCCACATGTTTAATGGTGGAATCCTTGGATACCTTCCCTGTCTTGCTTCCAGAATACTGGCAGCCAGTTAAGTTGGATGATTCTACTCTGAGGAAACTTAAGACCTCAGAGAGACAGTCTCCAGATAATGCCATCTGTCACTTGTTTGATTAGTCCCCTGATCACCTGGCAGTGTAGATCACCTGTCAGTTTAGTCAGCCCTCCCAACATGAGCCTTCAGTCAAGTTTGCAGGGCCTCCCCTCTCAAATAGGACAGACAGCAAAGGTTATCAGACACTTGAGCAAAGCCTCCTGACTGAAAGAGACAGACCAAGACAAACACCAGGAAGAAAGATCACATAGGAAAATGAGAAACTACAAAGCATGGAGGAAAACTTGAAATATATTTGAACCTATTACCAGGCAGAAAGAATAAATATTGTATCTATAAAATAAACACAAGATGCTATAAAAGAGAAACAATCAGTGAGTAAGAAATAATTCTTGGAAAATAAAATTAAAACAGTCAACATTTTAAAAAAAGTGATAAACTGGAAGGTAAAGTTAGAGAAGTCTTCCAGAAAGCAGAACAAAAAGAAATAAACAAATAATATGTTTTCAAAAAAAGAAAAACAAACCAACAGTTAAGATCTGCAAAGGAATGTCCCCGGTATGGGCAGCCCTGGTAGCGCAGCGGTTTAGCACCTCCTGCAGCCCGGGGTGTGATCCTGGAGACCTGGGATGGAGTCCCATGTTGTGCTTCCTGCATGGAGCTTGCTTCTTCCTCTGCCTGTGTCTCGCCTCTCTCTCTCTCTCTCTCTCTCTCTCTCTCTCTGAATAAAAATAAATAAAGAAATAAATAAATAAGGAATGTCCCAGGTTGAGAGCTGTGCAGAGCCTATGCAGACAGGAGGGTGGGTAGGCCCAGAAGGGAGTGGGATTCATAGCAATTCCGTGAGTTGGCTTCCCAGTAAAGCATCAATTGGGAGAGGACACAGAATTGTGGGGAGAGAATTTGGGCAAAGAAGGGCAAGCACACCTAACCTGCCAAGGGTCCTGCAAGAATGCTCCCAAATCTCTCTTGTGTTCTGTGAGGTTTTCTGCATCTACATTTCACTTTACAATAAAATGGTTAAAAATAATCTTAAATCAGAAAACAAATAAGGGCAAATATGAAACTTTATTTCAGTACATTTTACCTTAAGAGAGGCATGAAGGGAAAGAACTTAAGGGAGCATAAAATGTGAGATTACTGATGCCCTGGGAATCCAATACTTCTCTATTAAAAAAAATAATTTTCCTAGAATGAGAATCAGCATAGGAGGATTTAAGCATCAGATCTGCCACCCACTGGGACTGGCTATGTAAACGTTGATATGGCATGTCATCTCTCTGAGACTTGGTGAGAACATTTGTAAAATTAGTTCTATGACTCCATTAAAATGAGTCCATAAATCCAGAGAATGTTGGGAAGAATAATATTTTCCCCCTTTCCTATTTTCTGTGGTTAAATGGATTTTTTATAAGAGAATTTTAATCAAGATGTATAATCATTCGAGAAGTGCCTTTGAAGGAAAGAGAGTTGAGTCTAGTCCCACTGTTCTTTGTCTGACATTCCAGGTATTTGGGAACATGTGGCTCTGCCACTATTCATGTGCCCAGCTCCCTTTGCCACTCTGGTAATAAGCAAGTAGAAGTAATTCAGTATAGATCTTCCTTGACTTATGATGGGCTATATCCTGTTAAGCCACTGTAAGTTGAAAATATTAAGTAAAAAAATGCATCTGATACACCTAACCTACTGAACATCATAGCATAGCCTCACCTACCCTAAACGTGCTCAGAACACTTATATTAGCCTACAGTTGGGCAAAATCATCTAATGCAGAGACTATTTTATAAAAAGCACTGAATATCTCATATAATTTATTGAATACTGCACTGGAGGTGAAAAACAAAATGGTTGTGTACATGCAGAATGGTTGTGTGTGTATTGGTTGTTTACCCTCATACTGATGTGGTTGACAGAGCTAAGGCTCAATGCCACCACCCAGCATTACAAGAGAATGTCATACCACACATTGCCAGCCCAAGAAAAGATTCAAATTCAAAATTTGAAGGATAATTTTTATTTAGTGTGTATTGCTTTCATACCATGTAAAGTCAAAGTTCCCCTACCATATCTCAGCAGGGCCACTAGAGAGAAAATGGTGAGTAGAAAATGATGGTTAGTCCAATGACCTAATAGACTTTAAAACCTTGGTTAAGGATGGACTTAAGATGATTCTTTAGAGTAAAGGAAAAATACAACTCCTATTTATCATTAACTCACCTTTGCATTTTCTATGCATTAAAATGATTAAAATGGGGTGGCCCGGGTGGCTCAGCAGTTTAGTGCCGCCTTCAGCCCAGGGTGTGATCCTGGAGACCTGGGATCGAGTCCCATGTCGTGCTCCCTGCATGGAGCCTGCTTCTCCCTCTGCCTGTGTCTCTGCCTTTCTCTCTCTTTGTCTCTCATGAATAAATAAAAATAAAAATAAATCTTTTAAAAAATTTTAAAAAGAATATATATATATATTTTTTATTTTATTTATGATAGTCATACAGAGAGAAAGAGAGAGAGGCAGAGACACAGGCAGAGGGAGAAGCAGGCTCCACGCACCGGGAGCCTGATGTGGGATTCGATCCCGGGTCTCCAGGATCACGCCCTGGGCCAAAGGCAGGCGCCAAACCGCTGCGCCACCCAGGGATCCCAAGAATATATTTTTATATTCTTAGAATATATCTATAGATTAGCATGTGTATATTATATATATGGGGTGCATATATTATCTGCAATATTCGGAGTTTTATTTCTACAGTTAATTCATTAGTTCTCCATATTGTTGTACTTCAAAAAGCAAACTTAGAAATTAACAGGAAGGGGAGCAGGCACATATAAAGGCCTGACATGTATTCAACATGAAATGTTCACTGCACTTGGGGAATTCCACTCTACTTTAGGCTAATTTATCAGAATAACTTCAAACTAGTGTCAGAAAAGACACCCACACATTTCCTTTGTTTCCTGTCCAGAGAAATAATTGTCTCTGATGAGAAGGGGGTTAGCCATGAACCGGGGAACATTTAGGAGTTTCTCTTTTCTTGAGGGAGGTCGGGCTGAAGGCTAAAGCAGGGTGGGCTGCAGTTTCAGCTCTTTCAGAATAAAGACATGACTTGGAGAGTTTACAAAGTCTTGAGGATGCCTCCGATTACTAAGCCTAGGCTCTCAGACTCAGGACGTTTCCATTCTTCATTTGCAATCACCCCGATGATGATCATTACCATTTTATGAGCAGAACGTGTCATCCCACTCCCTTATCGGTGCTGGAGCAAGCAGTCATGTTTAAGGAAAATGTTTAAAAAATGAAGAGTGGAAGAGAAACTCAGTGGGAGTATTGTGATAATGGAATTCTATTCTACAATTACTAGGAGCCCACAAGTTTTCTGAAGGATGAGAAATAGAGGATGTTATTCTTAAGAAGTAGCTTGTGTGCATCTAATGACCGCCGACAAGGTCCCAACGGTAGTAACTGCTCCTGAAGCTCTCTTTTCAAATGAGAGGGCTGCTGAGTGAGCAATGTGAGTTGCTCCTCTTGGTCTATTTGATCTCTTCCAAATTACCTGGCATCTGCATTAATTTAAAAGGAAACATCACTGGGAGCAGCTATTAATACAGAAAATAACATTAACTTTAAATTGTGGCCCCAGAGAGTGGGGCAATGAAGTCTTTTACAGGTGTTCATTAATTTTTCATTTTATATAACACTGGTGAGGGCTTTAAAACATATAAAAATGGAGTCAATTTTCTTTTCCAACTGTTTTACTTTGGGGAAAGCTGGGTTATCTAGGCAAGAATCTCATCAGTCCTAGCTCTTGCCTTTATCTTACTTTACTTTCCCCTTCCTTCCTTCTAATGGGAAGCCATTAGATTATGATAGAAAGGGTACTGAATGGAATCAGTGAAGATTTCTCATGTAACATTTCCACTTATTAACTGTATGACCTTGGGCAAGTCACCTAACCTCTCTGAAGTTCAGTTTCTTCATCTATAACATTCCCCTCTCCTAGCAGGGGGATGCAAGTCATCTATAAACTTCAGAGTTATAGAAGTTTATAACATTCTAAGAGTGAAGGCTGGAATATGGCATTTAATTCATTAAAGAAAAGTAGTCTGACAAACTTGGAGACCATTTCAAGATGTGCTTCTCTTCTTACAACTACATCAAAATTCTTTTCGAACCTTGAGTCACACATCATCCTAATTCTAGAGGCAACATTTTTTTTTCAAGGACATCCATCGTTCCATTTAGATATAACACATGCATGAAAAAGATCTCTGTCAGCAGAAAAGCTCACAGACTAAAAGTCATAATCATCTTTAACTTTTGGCTATTATTCTGCTAGGAAAGAAAGTGGTGTCTCGTGGGGTTTTATTAGCTCTCTGACTGCAAATGACTTAGCTCCTGTACTCCTTTCATAAAAATTAAACCCACACGCAGAGTCTTGATTTAAGCAATGTAAAGCATTTTTCATCTTGAAACGTCAAGAGTTTTCCCTTGACCTGGGCCATGTGATATAACGTTATCTCAGTAAGACTCTACATCAAATCTCTGCCCCCCAGCGGCCCCCCAGCAGACACTGATACTTCAGGATCCAGCATGTGTTTGGGAGCCAAAGCCTTTGGCCTTCCTTTTTGTCAATTTCCTCTATAGGCATCTTTAGTCTTCTAAATCTGTATGGACAGTTTTTTCCCCCTCTAATCTCTACAGCACCTATAAGAGTGCTGAGCATACAGGAGATAGTCATTAAATATTCACTGATCGAGTATTAAGGAATATTATCTTGTATACAAAATATTATGTGAGCCTAAGTCAAGAGGGAGAATTTTGGCATTAGATGTATGTGTCATCTGCCTAGAAATAGGAGTTGTGCCTTTGGGCACAAATTATCATATTTTAATATACCTAAATTGTTATTAGCAATTTAACAGTTGCAGTTCATTTGAGAATGGACCATTTATAATCTTGTAGAGCAAAAACACGTCCAGCTAAGTAAGCTGCTACTCAGTAAACCCCCAATGCTTCATAACAGGAAGAGGGGCAGTTTGGAATGATGAAAAATTATCTTGATTTCTAGTCTCGGTTTTGCCACAAGCTGTTTGGATGACAGTGGATTAATTCCTTTATCTCCCTAAGACTCAATTCAATCCTTCATCTTAAAATGAGTGGGTGCAATTGGGTGATTTGGTTAAGTTCTGACATTAAGCTGGGAATCTCTGAAGTCATTCTAGATCTGTGGATGTTGAGTCCAAAGAGGCACAGACTGCTAGTGGGAGCAGCCTCTACACATACAGGGGAATTTCTAGAATCTGCATGGCTAACTCTGATAAGTTGTCTGGAAAATGGATGCAATGGATTAAAGAAGGAATTGGGCATGGGATTATAACAATCATGTGAAACCATCTCTATTTCCAGATAAGGCATTCATATTATAGGGATCATTGTAACATTTCAAAAGTGAAGCACAGACAAAGGAACAGAAATTCTTTACTCCAGGAACTCAAATACAATACATTGTGTTGTCCAGTGGTAGCGTGGGGCTTTTGTACATGTGAGGCTCTGAGTATCATCGTTGGAGTCTCAAAGTTAGCTAAGGATAGTTGACCTTCATGTCTCCTCCCACCAACAGCATCTTCCATGAGGAGTCCCCTCTATCTTGGTAAATGATCTGGGTTCCTCTTTGTGAGTTCCTTTGACTTACACGACGAAGCTAAAGAAGCATTGGCCTGTGCATTTTAGTCAGAACCAAGGAAGTGTTTCATTTTTTCCCCCTTTTATTTTCCTGGAAACTCCATATTTCTAATTTCATTTCAGGGTAGAAAGTAAAAGCTGGAAGAAGCTGCTGCAGGGACAGCAGGTTGAAATCTTCATTTCAGATACTTGCTTTTTATAAAATGTGTCCTGCCTGCCAGCCTCTAAGCATTTCCCTGAAACCAGTTCTCATTTCCAGTTGGAATGGAATGTGGGGACCAGACAAGAGGAGTGAAGTTGTGGTAAAATCAGCTGGCAAAGAAAGTTTTAGAGGCTGACTTCTCCTGATAAAAATAGTCTCTGCCTCTGGAGCGAGTGGCTTTCATAGTGATTCTTAATAGAAAACGCAGATGTAGAGAGAAGGGGTGCTAGCAAGCCATTGCACCAGCTCCTGTTTATCAGCTATGTGATTCACTGACCCAGGAAAGGCATACTTTCTGCAAAAGTAATTAAACTAAAACACTGTAGTTCCCTTCTAAGGAGAAAGTAATAACACAACTGTACCCAGAACTCATGAAAAGGAGCCAGAAGTTTTCTACACTTATGTTTATGGCCAAAGGGGAAATACCTGTCCATATGGGGAAGGATAATAATTAAGCATGAATATTCTTTCAAACTAAAAGTGAGGGGAGAGAGTAACTTGTAAAGAATTCCTGCTACATGGTGGGCATTTTAGTAGGTGGCTCACATAGCAGGTATAATAATGATAATAAACAACAAATGGTGCATATATTTTTTAGCATAAAGTATAAGCCAAGTTCACCTTTATGTTCTTTATACATGTTATCTCAATCTTCATAAATCCTTTGTATTAATAACCCCATTTATAGAAGAAAAATCTGAGGTTCAGAGAGGCTGTCTGTTTAACCAACATCACACAGCTGACAAGGGAAGGAACTAGGATTTGTAAAATTCCTGATACAAATAAGTGTGAATCCTCTGATCTTTGCATCAGACTGCATATTTAATAGTTAAAAGCACGTCCATTTTATAGACAAGGAACTGAAATTGGAATTTTGTAATTTCTCCAAGGCTAGCCTCTTAGAAAATGTTGAACATAGATTCCAAACCCAGTCCTTCACAACATACAGCTTTTACTACTCCACTCAATATAAGATCTTCACTATGCAGTATGCTCAATACTGAGATGCCTTAAAGCCAAGTGCAAGCCCTAGATAGTACTGACACTTATCTGTGTTTTTCAATCTGGGTCATTCACACAGTCAATGCAAATCCTTTTCTCTCTTTTCATCAATGAATTAACCCAAACTGCCTTCTATATTCAGTCACATCTCTTTTCATTTTCAACTTTTAAAAAACTGCTTATGCATTTGGAGGCTATTTGATCAACATCTGATTCTAGGATTGTTCCAGAGATTGAACATGCAAGGCCAGAGGAAATGTGACTCCATTCCCTTCCAGAGTTGAAACAGGAGTTTTTTTTCCAAGTCATACTTTCTGTCTTCATCAAAAGTTGGCCTTATAGGAAAAAAAATGCTGACTGAGATTGGTGTGAAATCTAAGATTTGAGAGAAGCAAATGGGCTGCCAACATGAACTACAGTTTCTCGTTACCTCTTATTGCCTGGGATAAGGAAAAAGCTTTGCAGAAAGAGAAATGTGCTTGTTTGAAGTATATTTAACAAGTTATGAATTTGCTACCTGGTCTTCCTCAATCTGGGTGAAATAGTTGCCTTTTATCTGGACAAATACATGAATTTATTTCCCTAGGACATGATACCATTTTATAGAATTTCGGCATGAGCCATCTGTGATGCTAGGTGCTGTTCCAGGAATGGGCAGTTAGCTGTCTTTGAACTTGAAATTCAGGTAGACCTGGCTTTGAAGCCCAGCTCTAACATCTATAAATAGCGTGACTTTGGAGATATTATTGAATTCAATCTTTGGTTACTTCAAGTATAAAATCAAATAATATAGGTAGTGAAGAGTAAGTGCTCAATAAATAGTAGTTGTGATTATGATGATAAAGATAAAATTCTTTAATAATTCCATTTTCCTTCTCTAGAGCTATATTTTCTTTTCCATTTAATTCTTCAATACCTAAATTACAATAATCTAAAACACATTTAAGTCATCATCATCAGCTGACAAAGTGATTCGTCATAATTTTACAACAGAGAAAAATAAAAAAACATAGCCTTTCATATTGAGCCTTTTCCAATTCATACAGAACCTTAAATCTGAAAATGTGTGTGAAAACTGGACAGTAACAAAAAGTTAAGTGATAAATTTTTCATGAAATGTAATGCAAAATCTATGTAAACTTACTCAGAACGAAGAAAAATTTTGTTTAAGACAAAGTCATAAAAACTAAACCATCAATCAACATTTGGTTGACTGTAGTAGGTAATACTGGCAAGATAATTCAATGCAGGAAAGAATAGTTTTTTCAACAAATGGCGTTGGGAGTAACTGGATATTCACATGCAAAGAATGAAGTAGGACCCCTTTCTTTTCCCATAAGTAAAACTTAATTTAAAATGGATCATAGATCTAAAGAGTTAAGACTATAAAATCTAATAAAGCATAGAAGCAACTCTTTCTGGCCAGAGATTAAATGTTCTTTGATACAATATCAAAGCACAAATGACCAAAAAAAAAAAAAAAAAAAAAAGAGAGAGAGAGAGAGAGAGAGAGAGAGAGAGATAAATTGGAGTTCAACAAAACTAACTTTAGTGCTGCAAATGGTTCCATGAAGAAAATGAAAAAGAGGGCAGCCTGGGTGGCTCAGAGGTTTAGCGCCACCTTCAGCCCAGGGCATGATCCTGGAGCCCTGAGATCGAGTCCCAGTTCAGGTTTCCTACATGGAGCCTGCTTCTCCGTCTGCCTGTGTCTCTGCCTCTCTCTCTCTCTCTTTCTCTCTCTCTCTCTTTCTCTCTGTTTCTCATGAATAAATAAAATCTTTAAAAAAAGAAAATGAAAAAGACAACTCAGAAAATAAGAGTAAATATTTGAAAATCATATGCTTGATAGGTATTTGTATCAGAATATATAAAGAACTCTTAAAATCCAATAATAAAAAGATAAATAATCTTATGGAAAAATGAGCAAAGTTTCTAATTAGACAGTTATCCAAAAGATATAAAAATGGCCAATAAGCACAGAAAAGATGTTCAACATGCAGCATGGAAATGGAAATCAAAACCATAATGAGCTATCACTTCACCCACATGAGGATCACCAAAATAAGGCTAACAGATAGTAAGTGTTGGTGACCATGTGGAGAAATTAGAACACCCATGCGTTGTGATGAGAATGTAAAATGGCATAGCCACTTCAGAAAAAACATCTTCCCAGTTCCTCAAAACATAGAGCTTCTTTGTGCAACTCCATTTATATAAAGGTCCGCAATAAGCACATCTATAAAGAGAGAACGTCAATTAGTGGTTGTGTAGGGTTGCTGGTTGGTAATAGGAGTGGCTGTTGATGGCCACGGGGCTTATTTTAAGGGAGATAAAAATTGTGGTGAGGGTTCCACTACCTTGTTAATATGCTAAAAACCACTGAATTGTACATTTTACATGAGTGAATTGTATGACATATGAATTATATCTCAAAAAAGTTGTTAAAAACAACAACTAAAAAGAAGATAGTGTTGGATGCTTTCCAGAAGTCAAATTACATAAGGCCTACCTATATGGAATTGAGTCATATCTCTCGGAGAGCCTTCCTCATTAAGCATATACATACCAGATTCATTCATTGTTAGACAGCTTCGGTATTCTTGTCTATAAGTGCAACATCATATATTTGACTATTTTCCTCATTGACATAAAATGCTTCCAGCTTTGAATTTGATGTTGCAGTAAATATATGTGTGTCTACATGTGTATATTTGTATTCATATATACTTACACGTTTACACATACATACTTTGGTATATTTGGGGGAGCATCTATTTATGAGTATATCCATAGGATAAGTTCTTTGAAGGGAAATTATGGTTCCAAATTTTCCTGCAAAGTTGCTCCAATTTACATTCCTACCAGCAATAGAGGAGAATGCCTATTTCCTTACATCTTTGCCAATACTATCTAGAATTCTAATAAGTAAAATCTAATATATTTTTGTTTTAAATGGAATTTCTTTAGTTATGAAGAAGTCCAAGCATCATTCCATTTATTTACTGGCCATTTGTATTTCTTTTTCTGTGAACTTCTAGTTTTTAATTATTTCTTAATGAAAAACTAAAGAAATTCATGCATTCCCTGATATATGCATTTCAATCCACCTCCTTTTGGCTTTTTTGTAATCTGCCATATGAATTTTCAAAACTTTATGTTGTGATTTTGTTGATCTTTTCCTTTATGGTTGTGAGTTTCGTATCTTCTTTAACAATGATTTCTCCACTTCAAGATTAGAAATAAACAGCCTAAACTTTCTATTGATAGTTTGTGGTTTTACTTTTTACAGTTAAAACTTCGATGCATATGGAATTTGCTGTAACATAATAGAGGGGATATTCAGCTTTATTTATTTTTAAAAATACTTAATCTACTTCAACTTTATTCAATTATTTGAAATCTTGCTTTTAGCCTGAGAAATATTTCATAAACTCCATAAATTTGGGTCTATTTCTCAACTATTCTATCCCAATGATTTTCTGACAATTTTGTTTTCAGCACTAAAGTATTTTAATTACTTATGTATTTTGAAATTAAGTAAATTAAGTAAAATTTAATTTTAATTACTTAATTACTTGATTTCCAAATATGACTATTTGATTGTTTTTCTTATTATTCTTTTCCAAAGATATCCTAGCTAAGATCATATATTTATTTTTCCAGATTCATTTTGTTAAGGTTCCAGAAAAATATTTTGCTGGTATATTGGTATTCAAGAATTGATATTTTTAAATAATGATTTGTACTGAAGACAAGTTGTGTCTTTAATGTATTCAAATTTTCTTAAATTACCCTCAATAGAATTGATAAGGTTTCCTTCCTATAAAT
Organism: Vulpes vulpes; assembly: GCF_048418805.1. NCBI lineage: Eukaryota > Metazoa > Chordata > Mammalia > Carnivora > Canidae > Vulpes > Vulpes vulpes. The sequence goes on along the minus strand of NC_132781.1, from coordinate 99,705,688 downwards.
CCAGCATATTTCTTTTGAAGTTTGCTCTTAAGTATCTTTTTGTTGTAATTATAAATGAGATCTTTTCCATTAATCCAATATATTCATCCTCTGATGATTAGCTTGAATATGGGGAAATCACACGCATACTAATGTTTCATAGGTTAAAGGTAAACCAGTCCTCTTTCTGAATTACTTTTTGATGTCAATGTTTTTCTATTGATTCTCTGTGTAGTAAAGTTTTATAATCATACACTATACATCCATTAAATAATTAAAAGTCATTCTCCATCCTAAATATATATTATTTATATAAATATATACATTTTTATACTTATATATGCAATTTTTAAGTTCTTCTGTCTAGTTACCTGGGCTAGTTTTTCTAAAGTGATTTTTTTCTTAAGATTTTATTCATTTATTCATGAGAGACACACAGAGAGAGGCAGAGACATAGGCAGAGGAAGAAGAAGGCTCCCTGTGGGAAACCTGATGCAGGACTGGATCCTAGGACCCCGGGATCAGGCCCTGAGCAGACACTCAACCACTGAGACACCCAAGCGTCCCTCAAAAGTGATTTTAAATAAAAGTAGAGTTAGTAGTAGTAGTAGTAGCAGTGGAATTTCTTGAATTGTTTGTCTTCAATAGAATGTCACACATTTTATATTAATCATAAAATCAAAACAATATCAGTGTTGTCCTGGAAAATCCTCAACCATTATTACACAAACTGCAGCTACTCACCCTCTAAAGCATGAGAAAATTGCCCTATGAGAGAGAAGTTCTGCTCTCATGCCTTTGCATTGATATTTGTGAAACCATTGTTTGTTTCTACAACTGTTCTGGAAGATGACTGCTTTCTCCTTGAGGTATACCTGGAACTATACAGCTTATATCTTAGTCATAGGAATTCCAAACATATCCTTTAAATTCAATAAAAATCTGTATAGCTTTTTCATGTATATGGTAAAAGGCTAAACTAAGTTGCTTTGCTTAGTTTTATAATATTGAACCATCCTTGCAATCCTGGGATAAATTTCATTTGGTTGTGCTGAGTTATTTCTTCTCTCTCTCTCTTTTTTTTTAAGATTTTATTTTTATGTCCATCAACAGATGAATGGATAAACCAAGCCTGGTCTATCCATCAATGAAATATTATTCAATTTTGAAAAGGAAGGAAATCCTGATACTTGCTACAACATGCATGAACCTTGAGGACATGATGCTAAGTGAAATAAGCCCTCACAAAAAGACAAATACTCTACAAATCCACAGCTGTGAGCTATCCAAAGTAGGCATATTCATGAAAATAGAAACTAGAATGGAAGTAACCAGGAGATTTGGGGGAGAGGAAGAAACGGGAAGCTGTGGTTTAATTGATACAGAAATTCGTAGCTCAGCCAGAGAAAGACAAATACCATGGGACCTTATTCATCTGTGGATTAAGAAAGAAAACAGATGAACATTTGGGAAGCAGGAAAAGAATAAAAAGAGAGAAGAAAACAAACATTAGGAGAATATTAATGATAGAGAACAAACTGAGGGTTTGTGGAGGGATATGAGTGGAGGATGGGACTAGATGGATGTTCAGTATAAAGGAGGGCACTTGTTGTAGTGAGCACTGGGTGTTGTATGTAAGTGATGAATCACTGAATTCTACTCCAGAAACCGATATTGCACTGTATGTTAACTAACTAAAATCTAAACTAAAAAAAAATGAGTAAATAAAGATGTCTCTACATTAAAAAATAATAGTAATGGGTATAGACTTTCAGATTTGCAAGATGAAACGCTCTGGAGATAGGTCTTACAGCAGGGTAAATATACCTAACACTACTAAAATTATACTTAAAATGTTTAAAGTGGTAAAATCAATGTTATGATTTTTTTACAAGAATTTTTTAAAAGAGCACATTTTGTTAAAAAAAAAGACTTTATTTTTTAAGTAATCTCTACACCCAATGTGGTACTTGAACACATGACCCCAAGATCAAGAGTCATAAGCTCTACCCACAGAACCATCCAGGCACCCTGTGGTGAGTTATTTCTTTAATGCACCACTGATTTTAGTTCATATTGTACATTCATATGTATAAAAATAAATGGTATATAGATTTTTGGGGGGGACGGGTTAGTTCTTGACCCTATGGGAAGAATTGGAAGTTTCTTTTTCTATGCTCTACAAAAGCTATGGAGCATTCATATTATATATTTTTTATAAGGTTTGAAGAACACACATTAAGTTCATTCAAATTTAGTGTTGATGGTATGTGTGTGTTGGGAGGAGAGGGAGACTTTTGATAATATTAATTCCTTCTGAATGCATTGGTCTATTTCCTGAGGTCAATTTTGGTAGCATTTATTTTCCTAGAAAACTTCACCCTAGCTTTCAAATTTGTGAAGCCATGTAATTTTATTTTATTTTTTATTTTTTAAGTAAGCTCCATGCCCAATGTGGGGCTTGAACTCATGACCCTGAGATCAAGAGTCACATGCTTTATGATAAGCCAGCCAGGTGCCCTGAGGAATCATGTAAATTACTTTTTGAGTAGCTGGTTATTTTTCTGTGTGCTTTCTCTTTTTCATTTCTAATCCTTTGAATTACACATCCTTCTTTCTTTTCTTGATTAGATCAGTCATTGCTTTATCTTTTTCTTTATTTGTTTAAAAATCTACTCTTGGGCTTATTTATTCTATTTTTTATTTTTTATTCATCCATTTCTGCTTTCCTGTCATTTTCTTGGGTTTATTTATTGTTGGTTTTCTATTTCTTGAATTGGACTCTTAATTCATTTATTTTCCTTTATTTGACCTATATGTGTAAGTGCTAGGGTTATAAATGTCTTTATGATTTTTATTTTCTATCATTTTATAATTTGTTTTCTTTTTTCTTTGAACAGTTGTTTGCAAGAGGATTTTCTACATTTTCAAGTAGTAGTTCTTTTATAAACTTATGATTCTTAACTTTCCACAAAATCAAATTTTGTGAAAACGTTAGGTTAACCAACTTTTTCAATATTTATTTAGTTTTAAAATAGAGGGGTCATCTGCCAAATCAAGTACTATACATTTTTTGAAGAGGTATATGGCTTGCCTATTAAAAAGAATAAAAATAAAACTTCCTGTGATAGTTTACTATTATTCAATTCACTACCATCCCAGTGAGAATTAATTATATAATCATGTAGTCATTTCATAAGTTTTTACTACACAATCACTTTCATTGGGGTTAACAGTTACAGAGGACTTTATCCGTCTCTGTCATAAATCTATAAAGTCCAGCCTTCTTCACATTTCTCTAGAAGCCTCAAGAAAGTCTAAGGAAGAAAGGAGTTTGGGTAAACGTTCATTACGGCCTATGAGAAGGGATACCTTTTGTATTGTCTTGCTTCAAACATTCACCTCATGGTTAGCAAAAATGGAGGCTACAGGCAGTGAGGCAGGGCAGCAGAGGAGCACATGCCAGAAGCTGAAGACAATCAGGACATGCTGACTGTTACTTATTGAGAAGACACAGCAGGCTCAACGGGGCCCTGCTGGCAGCAGGCCACTCTGACAAGTTTTGTGGATACCCTGACCATACTTCTTTTCCCACATGAGCTCTTCTGTGAAGCTTCCTCAAAACACTGCTCTCTGACAGATTTCAGAGTCCCTTAATCCACACACACCTCGTCTTTAAGATTCATTTTAATTCCATAGACACTGCTCATAGCATTTCTTCGGACCTCTTTAGAGATGGTGCCCTCAGAGCCTTGTCTTCCAGTCAGCATCAGCAATGTATCTGCAGGCCCCAGTGGAATGTGAGAATGTGAGGCCCTTGTTAATAAATTAAAAATCTCCAGATGGAGATAGCAGAGCATTAAACCAAGCATGGCCCCTTTAGAAGCACAAGCCTTTGTGAGACTGCTCAGGTCACACACCCAGGAAGCCAGTTCTGCCACACTGGCTTTCCCAACTGCTCTGCTAACAACCAATGTCCTGGGAACAATGTTGGCTAAAACATGCCAACGTTCAGAAAGGATCATGGTGTTCAAGGATAAACCATTACATCAATGTCAATTACTAGGATGCTGTTACCCTCCCTTGCTGTAAATGAATGGGTATCATTTAAAGACATTAGGGTAACAGGATGGCAAATTATACAGAGGTGCTGTGGGCACAAACCAGGGTGTTCTCTTCCCACCTATCCTTAGTTTTATGTAACTGCAGTCACTCTGGAAGGCAGCACTCCCACCTACACTGTGCTGAATATGTCTAGCTGTAGATTATAAGATTTTATTTATTATTTGAGAGGGGGGCAGGGGCAGAAGGGGAGAAAGAATCTCAAGCAGACTCTTTGCTGAGTGTGAAGCCCACACAGGCTCGATCTTATGACCCAAAGATCATGACCTGAGCTGAAATCAAGAGTCAGAGGCTTAAGCTACTAAGCCACCCAGGTGCCCTAGCTATGGATTATTTTAAAACCCCATTTGCTACAACAATTGCCTTTGCTCCCTTCCTTTACTCCCTGTGTCTGCACAGACCTCAAAAGCACCCTTGAGATGGCAATCCTGTGAGTTTCTGATGTGATTGTGCCCATATGTTGCAGAGTTCCAGCTGCTTATGCTTCAGTGTGATCCCAGCCCCTTTCACACACAGTTATAGGTTGATAGTCAGGTCTAGGTGCTAAGCTGGAAATTAGCTGGAAACAAGGAAAGGCACCGAAAACATAAGGTCCTCTATTCACCACGACTAAACCAACCTCTATTCTGCTGCTATTGACTGACCTAGGAGCAGGAGGCCTTGTAGTTTGTGTTGATAAGAACACACATAGGTAGGTATGAGATGGACACCAGTACAGCTCCCAGTATCTTCAGATCCTGTATTTCCAGAGGACATGTGCAAAGGCTCTTTCCTGGATGGGGCATGATGCTTGCTCAAGCTTCCAAGCAGAGTTTAAATTCTTCCTAAAAAGATCTAAAATTATAAATGTGTGTGTGTGTGTGTGTGTGTGTGTGTGTGATTTTATCTTTACTAATTCAGGTTGGTCCTAATTACAAAAATACTTTTTTTTTTTACAATATTTACAAGTCTCAGTTTGAGAAAGTTTCACAAGCAACAATCATAATTCATGTTCCTGTATTTTCCCCTTTAATGTACAGTTTGGGCTGAAACCATTTTTCTCCCTTTGCCTCTAAAGAAGTGATCCCACTTAACCATGAAAGTGCAATTGTTGTAGGTCCAAAAAGGTCAACTATTGTAAGTTTCATGATAGTTCAAGCTACTACTTGAATGAAGATCATTACCTGGGACCTTAAAATCTTTTCTATTTAGAAAATTTTATATTTTAATAAATTTTGTCTGTAAAATACTCAGTATAAACAAGGCAAGGTCAGAGCCTCCTCATATATTCCATCTAATCACCGACAACTAGTGGCCATGTTTGAAGGGGAGCCATTGTTTCTCAGACAAAATGACAAAATCTTAACCTCAAGCCAGGCATCATTTTTTTTTTTTTTTTTGTACAGAAGCGATAACAGAGAAGTTGTAGGATCTAGACTAGAATATCTAGTCCAATTAGCTTCTGGTCCAGTCTTGTGTGCACAAAATAATTTTTTAAGTCATAGATGGAATCAGAATTGTTTATATGTACTTCCTGGGGTGAGGGAAGGAGCCATTGGGTTAGCTACTAGTTTTCTAAATATCAGATTTTAGACACTGCACATAGTACCTTTATTTTATTTTTAAGATTTATTTATTTATTCATGAGAGAGAGAGAGAGAGAGAGAGGCAGAGACATAGGCAGAGGGAGAAGCAGGCTCCATGCAGGAGCAGGAGCCTGATGTGGGACTTGATCCTGGATCCTGGGATCATGACCTGAGCTGAACGAAGGCAGCTGCCCAACTGTTGAACCACCCAGGTGTCCCACATAGTATCTTTCATTCAAAGTTTCTTGAGGCATATCTAAGCTACAAATACTGAAATAGACCAAGGGGGTCTCCTTTTTTTTCTTGTTAAAATAATCATAAAATGTGTTATCATTGAAAATCTCCAATAAAGGAGGGCAACATTAACAGTAGACAGACAACGTGATACTAAAAATCATAAGAGGAGATACTCTATGACTATTCTAGTTACTGAGCACTTTAATGGATTACCTCATGTAGGCTTCAGAACAACCCATGAGGTAGGTTCTTTTTTACCCGTATTGTACAGATGTGGAACCTGAGGTCATGTGAGGTTAAGAATTAGTTCCCATCAGACAGGTAACAAATGCCACAAGCAATAGCTCAATTTAGGCCCTGCAATTCTGGGACCTATACTCTCTTTTTTAAAAAAGATATTCATTCATTCATTCATTCATTCATTCATTCATGAGAGACACACAGAGAGAGGCAGAGACATAGGCAGAAGGAGAAGCAGGCTCCACACAGGAAGCCTGACGTGGGACCAATCCCAGGACCCCAGGATCACATCCTGAGCTAAGGCAGACACTCAACCGCTGAGCCACCCAGACATCCCTGGGACCTATACTCTTAACCACTGTCCATGAGAGTAATCGCAACTGCATTCCTGACCAATGCAGGCCCTCAGGGTCAGACAGGTAGGTCAACGTATTTGTTATGAATCAAATTGTGTGGCCCCCCACTTCCTGTTTAAATCCTAACCCCTGGTACTCCAGAATATGACTGTATTTGGAGATAAGGTCTTTAAAGAGGTAACCAAGTTAAAATGAAGTCATTGCAGGGGGGCCTTTAACCCAATATGACTGGTGTCCTTATAATAAGAGAAGACTTGGACACAGAGACAAACAAGCAGAGGGAAGGCAATGCTGAGAGACAGAAGAAGACAACCATCTGCAAGCCAAGGAAGGAGGCCCGAAACAGACCTTTCAGGCACAACCCTCAGAGATAGCCAACTTTGTTGGCACCATGATTTTGCACTTCTCCCCTCCAGAACTGAGACAAGAAATCTCTTGTTGTTTACACCAACCAGTCATCGCTACCTTGTTATATCAGCTTTAGCAAACTGATACACCATCTTAATTCAACTGCTGCCAAATTGTAGAGTTTTTCTAAGCATAATTAGGTCTGTTTAATTTGATTCACTATGTTAAAAAAGGAAGGGTAAGGGCTATTTTTAAGATAGGTTATAGGTGTAATAACACACCCGAAAGTGTGCTTTTACCAGTCCACCTGTGGTACACACAGGGAGAACAAGGAAGCCAACACTTGCCAATTTTTTTTTTAATTATAGAAGCTGTCATGAAAGTTGTTGCTATGTAATCTTCTTATTTAGAAATGTTGAAAGTCTCCGTTTCAACCTGCTCTCAACCCATGGCACTGTTGGCTGATAGCTTCACAAAAATGTTTCTCTGTGCCATTTCAAATATTATTTTTGGATAACATGGTTCTCAAAAGGCCACATGAAATATAATGAATGTATAGATTTATATCTGAATATAGCCATAAGAAAGTAACATAAAAAATAAAAGATGAGATGATTGTTAGGTTATAGCTGGAGGAAAGACACAAAGATAAATAAACTAAAATGTATTAATATAATATTTTATAGAAATTGCACTTTTATGGGGCTCTACAGAAGTCCTCAGTGACCCATGAAAATTCCTACCTTTAACATGTTTTATGGAATTCCACAGAGTGGCTTCCAAAGCAAATTCTAAAATTCCTTGGAGGCTTTGTAAAAATCTTACAATTTATAATCCATAAAAATATAATTTGAGCGTTCTTAATGCACTGTAATTTCATATTTTCGTGGCTTTGATTTCCTAAGAATATCAAGATATCTCTTTTAAATATAATGTGCTTTAAATGATCGGCCATCAGATTACAGTTGCTCAAAGCCACAGCTGTCGAACCCTGTTTTCTATAAAAAATAAATAATGTAAGAGTGGTTACAGGAAACATAAGATGAACTATTAAGCAGTGAGCCTATGTTCATCTGTTGCTTTTTTTTAATGGATTATTTTGAACTTCTTTAGAACAAAGACTTAATGAAGCCATTAGGGTGTGTCATTGGGTCAGATTCCCAGAACTGTAACGGGTATTTGTTTCTCTTTGTTTAAATTTCTTAAGAGAAATATTGGTTTCATTTATTTATTTCTCCTTAGCTAGCTAGGACATTATTCAACCATGAAGCAAGGTAGAATCAGAAGAAACAGAAACATTGTGTTCAGCTATTTCCTTTTCTACACAAATATTCTTTTATTTCTGGAATGAAAGGAGTGCTCTCCAACTTCATTAAAAGAACATAATCTTTCAGTTAACCAAATTCAAGATCCTAAGAGGAGAAAGAAAAGAAGTTTTCTGCTTTCTTCGAATTGCAAGCAGGGCATGCTGGAAATGATACCTGGAGTTATTACAAGACAAGTGACTGAACACCAGGAAGACCTACATGAACAGCTCTGTGTGGTCCCCAGGTATGTGACAACATTCAGTACTTCAGATACCGTATGCCCACGTCATAGATGTCTATTATTTTGCCTCACCAGACTTTTTCCTTCTTTCTACAATGGAACCCTTTTTTTATTAGAGGTCCACCCCAGCAGCAATATCAATTCTATGGTCCTAAGGAGGAGCTGGCACAGAACACCTTCTGGGCCCCAGGAGTGGATGTGCTGGCCAACCATGCTGCTGAGGGCTTCTCTCTAGGGGTTTTCTAATAGCCTCTAAAGTTAGCACGGTGACAAACTTCACAAGAAAAAGTTCAGAAAGTACCTGTCTGAGAAAGTAAAACTGATACCCAAAGTAAAGCAAGCATGAAAGATGACAAGAAGTTAAGAGCACCTCCAGCAGTGAACTGGCCTTTATATGGCATGAAAGCAGGTAAATCCCCAATTTTGCCTAAAGTAGTTGGGCTAAGTTCATCTCTCTAGCAACCAAAACAATCAACCAGACAATCTTTCTCTCTTTCTTTCTCTAATTTCTCATAAAAGTTAGAAAAGCCATTTCAAATGAATGAATCACTCACAGGGGAAAAGTTACAGTTGTTCTAAAAATGCTCTTATATTAAACTTGTATTTGATTTCAATGTGAAAACAAAACTTTATTTTTGCACCATCTCATGAATCTGGCCCCTGGTTTTGTTATTCTCACTGTTTGTGTGATTCAGGGTTAAATGTTTTTGCCCAGATTTTTCCTACGCACCTGTAAAGTGCTGCTGAAATCACCTGGGGTCATGCCGTCCTCCCTCACAAAGACAATCACATTCTACAGGCTTGTTCCAACCCTTTGGTGTGGCATTCTAGGCCACCTTCCATTCCACCTTCCCCTCCTGCTCTATATTGCCAACAGACCTTTAGCTTTGAGCTCTACTCATCTTCTCACCATTCCTTAAAATACCATGTGCTTATTTATCTTAGGCTTCATGCTTTTCTTTGCATGGTAGGAACTTTCCCACAATTCTGCACATCTTAATTTTGCTAATCCTTAAAAATCCACTTTAATTTACAGAGATTTCTCCAGCCCCACTACAAGGAATGAATGGCTATTTTACCTGTACTCCACATTATTTCTTTCCTCCTGATTTATGTTAGTTGTATGTCTTCTTCTAAGAATAGTAAGTTCTTTCATTCATTCATTCAACAGATATTTAGCATTTCGGGGGGTGGGCACTGTGCTTGACATGAGGATACAGCACACCCCACTCCCTCATGAAGCTTTGTGAGTTTACTTTTGCGGGACTTGCAATTTCATTCTACAACTAAGTATGTAAATAAACTGTGAAGATAGAATCATAGGTGAAAAAGTACAGAGTGCTCTGAAAGAATACAGGAGTTAGCCAGGTGAGACCAGGGTTGAAAGCTGTGCAGCAGATGTGTGAAGGCTATGGGACAGGAAGCAGGAGCTCCTGGGAGGAAATGCCTAAGAGCAATGTATCTAAAGAACCATGCAGTTGGAAAGGGAATGTGGACATGCTGACGGGGGTGTGGAGGGCAGCACTTGCAGAGCCCTGCAAGGTAGGAGGTGAGTCTGGGTATTATGCTGAGAGCAGCTCAGTTCTCCATGGGGGAGCAGCATGATGAGATTCACATTTTGAAGGACAGATTGCTATTTAAAGAAGGAGATGAAGCATGGGGAGGCGGGTGAGAAGCTGGCATGGTGCTGCAGACCTGGGATGATGGTGGCAAGTGTGAAGACAGTGGGGTAGCAGCAGGTGGGGGCAGGGGTCCTCTTAGTAGAGTCCACAGGATTCGGTAACTGATTAGATGGGGTTTAGAAAGAACATCAAGGTGACTACTGAAGACATCTTTTTTTTTAATGCAGTGAGGTAATTAACCTACTGCCTTGAACATAATACATCTTCAGTGATGTATATTGAATTAAACTCCTGTAATGTTTCCATAAGTTACCAAGGGCATCCAGCAATTCATACGATATGCAATTATGCTAAAACACGTGTGTGTGCCTCTGTGTATGTGTGTGTGTGCTATTTTTTTTTTTAGATCTTAAATTTGGGATAAGAATATATCAAAAGATATATGAACACAAAAGTATCATGAAAGACCGCTTTCTCAGTGAACCCTGACTTTTACTTATTTTATTCAGTGTTTGAGAGGAAGAAGATTAAAATGGGGCCATTAGAGAACATTGGTAAGTTGTAGCTCCCTTATGTATTCACTTAACAAAATGACTTGGAGAGTCATTTGTCTTCACCGAGTCTGTACTTTTGCCTGAAGGTTTGGAAAATATTTTCATAGTAACTTACCATGACTGCTCTCTGTAGTCAATAGAGTTCATCATCTCTGTTCAGCTAGCAACTAGCTCCCTCCTTCAGTGTTTCCCCTGAATTCATTAGATGCCTTATCTAATCTACAGATTTCAGGTCTTTCACATTTTCTCTTATTGTTCCTGACCATTTAACTGCTCATCTGAAAACAGAATTTTCTCTTCATCTCTTAGATTTCTGTGATAAGATGAACAGAAAGGAAATGAGAACCATTCTTAACAACTCAGCCTAACAATAGGAATAATGGCTAATCAATTTAAGGGAATTATAGTTAAGCTCTCCATTAGCAAAAACCAAATATATGATAAAATCTTTAAGCAATTATACCATTCAGCTAACTTACCCTTTGATTGATGGTCTTCTCAAATGCCATGCTTTGACTCTAATCTCCTTGTATGTCATTGCCCACAGACTTCCCACAGCAGACAACTGACCCTGCTATAGACCAATGGAGACTGGACAGTGTCGTTTCAAGTTTGATTTCCTTTAGATTAGAGAAATTGCAAATGCCTCTTCCATGGAAGGATAGAATCCAAGACAATATAAAGGGTGGGAGAGGAGCCTTTGGATGGATAAAGGGAGTGAAGAGTCATTCATAGAAGAGCCAATGGTCATAGGTCCTCGGGCTAGAGCACCCTTCCTTGGAGAAAAGACACCCCCTTGGAAGACACCCCATCTCAGTGTTGTAGAACGCAAAATTGATGATGATAATTGTGCCCTGCCATGGGCAAGCACTGCACTTTACATGTTCTCTTATTTGTTCTGCAAAGCATTGTTACCCTGAGCAGAGGACAGCTAGTAGCTAAGGACTCAGACTCAGTAGCCAGAGCACTTAGGTTTGAATTTCATACTCTGCTCCTTACTAGCTGTATGAACTTGGGCAAGTTGCTTAAACATTGAGTATTTCAGTTTTGTTTTTTGTAAAATAAGGTTAATAATGTTTACCACCTCATTCAGATGTTTGTATAGATTAAGTGAGTTAGTATGTATAAGGTACATCAAGAGAACTTGACATAGTAAGCCCTATGTAAAAATCTCTGACCAAGGGAGACTGGGTGGCATAATCAGGCATCCAATTCTTGGTTTTGGCTCAGGTCACAATTTAAGGGTGGTGAGATCAAGACCCACGTCAGGCTCTGTGCTCAGCACAGAGTTTTTTTTAAGGCTCTGTGTGTGTGTGTCCCTCCACCCTGCTACTCTTTTTCAAATAAATAAATCTTTTTAAAAAAATCCCTGCTGAGGGGCCCCCAGGTGGCTCAATCGGTTAAGTGTCTGCCTTTGGCTCAGGTCAAGATCCCAAGGTCCTGGGATGGAGCTCCGCATTGGACTCCCTGCTCAGTGGAGAGCTTGCTTCTCTCTCTCCCTCTGCTGCTTTCCTGGCTTGTGCTCTTTCTCCCTCTCTCTCTGTCAAATAAATAAATAAAAACTTTCAAAAGTCCCTGCCCAAAAGCCCACATCAGTTTTAGTTGTTATTGTTAGCATTATTATTGTTATCTTCATTATACAGGTGGATAAACTGGATTGCATGAGTTAACTGAGATACTGTGCTGGTGAGTGGCAAAGCCAAGATCAAACTCAGCTCTTTCTCACAGCAAAGTTTATATTCTCCCCCATTATTTTCCTCCGTTCCCGCAAAGCATAGTTCAAATCTAAGCCTTGCCAATTACTATCTTTAAGACTCCCTCCTGAGACTCCGTTTTCTCATATGTAAACTGAAGGTTTCACTATGTTGATTAAATGAAAGGACATGTCAGGTGCTCAGTGCAGAGCAGGTAATCAGTATATGTTCATTGAGGCTCTTGAGCCAGTAGCTGGGTCTCCTAAGAATTTTCCTGCCTGCTGGGTATATCTGATTAATCTTTGTGGCAATTGACTCACTAGAAGAAGAAAAAGTTCCAGCTCCAGATGGTGTTAAATGCAAACAAAACAGCTATCTGAAAAAAAATTGCATCATGGTCTTGTCCAATGGATGCAGAAAAATGACAAACCCTTCAAAGAGCTGACATCTTATTTCACAAATACATTTTTATCTGGCTTTTGGATAAAATTGACCTCAGGAGCATTGCTTTCACAGCAAGAGAAGAACTTTGTCTAGACATTATAAAACTCATCATATTTTAATAGTTGTTGGGAAAAAAAAAACTCAAACCTCCTGGAAATAAGCTGATTCTTGTGCTGAAGGCTTTCCATCAGGTAATTCAGAGATCAGCTATGGAATGCCTTCATCATCTCCTAATATAATTGACTAATTGGTCAACTGGTTAATTAGTAGCAACAATAATAACACCTAACATTTTATTATGTATTATTCTGTGCCAGACACTATGCTAAATGTTTTGTTTACATTATTTCATTTGATCTGCACTGTAGCACATAAGGTAGAAACTATTTTACTTCTATTTTATACATAAGGAAACCTAACTTGCCAAAACTCACTTGGCTAAGAAGGGGGTGGACTGGGTATGGTAGAGACCCTAATACTTCTCTTTGTTGGCTCTTCCTTCCTTCCTGGCAATGTGGAAAAACTATACTACCCAAACTCTGGTCGTTAGGCAAAGCCATAAGACTTTTCTAGCCAATGAAACTTGGATGAAAATGGTGGGAGACACACAGAGGCCAAAGCATTCAAATGCTGGTGTGTCAATTTTACAGTAACCTTTTCCCTTGCCTTGGCACATCTGCAAGGCACATATTGATAGCAATGTCTTAAGTTGGAAAGAACCTGAATTCCTGAGACACTGAATGAGGAAAACCATTACTGATTTTACATAAAATATAAATAAGCTTGCAATATGTTAGGCCACTGATATTTTAAGATTAACTAATTACTGCAGGTATAAGTTAGTATAAACCCACCTAATACATCACTTTAGAACATTGGGCACACTTCAGAGCCCAAAGCATTATGCGATATCTTCTAGACCATTTACCTCATGTCTGCTAAGAACCCAGTCCCAAAGTTAGTCTTTTAATAATATTTAAGATATGATTGAATAGGAATATAGAATGCATCACATCTCAGAAAGTAGGCAAAAAGTGGTTAATAGAACTCTTTGTGTGATATTACTGGAGTCCATACGGTTGCCCTTCTTCACTTTTGTGAATGGAGGCAGTTCAAGTGATACTGAGGTCCAACTGACACTCTGCAATATATCTCTACATCATTGAACTAAGTCCTCCTGCTTGAAAGGATGACTGGTCATAGTGACTTGAAATGAAAACATCCAATTAATTGTATCTCAATTCATGAATGATAATGATATTAAAAGTTTATGATTATAGAATGTCTATGGTCTACAAATTATGTCCACACATATTATCTCCTTTGTCCCTCATGACAGCACTATAAAGTAGGAAGTCCAGTGTTACTACATCCATTTCACAGATCAGGAAACTGAGGCTTAAAAAGCCTAAGGAAACCTGAATTGCAGAGCCAAAGCTGAGACTCATATTTTCCAAACCCTAGTACCTTGTTCCTAGATAGGTGAAAATGACCAAGAAGAGTATTAAAGAGTCTTGTTAATACTGCCATAATAGAAGAGCTCTTGAATCACCACCAAGTTACTCCACACACTTAGAAGAGCCCTGTTTGTAGCATTTGGTCAGAGCCAATTTCTCCCTGAAGTGGATTATTACAGGTTTCAGGAACAGATAGCAATATGGCTTCCTTCTACAGACCTGAAGTTCACTATGTTCCACCTTTGTGAGATACCTGCTGAGTGTACAAAGATGAAGGGGAGATGGAAAGGTCTAGAGCACATGAGAAGTAATGTGGTTACAGCAAAAATGTAAAATAAAAGGATAGAAATATTTCTAACTGAAAAAAAAATGTGGTTCCATGGGCAAGGGCAAACAGTCTCCAGAAGAAGGCAAAGCTGGCTAACAGGTAATGTATGATGAATGCTGTATACGCAGATGATATTGGCTGGACACAGGCCGAAACTTCCACCAATTAGTCAGCTTATTACAGGCATGCCTTGTTTTATTGCATTTTGCAGATATTGCATTTTTTACAAATTAAAGGTCTATGGCAAGCAAGTCTATTGGCACCATTTTTCTAACAGCATTTGCTTAATTTGTGTCTCTGTGTCACATTTTGGTAAGTCTTTCATTTAAAACTTTTTCATTATTATTACATTTGTTATGGGGATCTTGATCAGTGCTTACAATTTGCTGAAATTCAGATGATGGTTAGTATTTCTTTTTAGCAATAAAGTATTGTTAATTACGATATATACATTGGTTTTTTTTCAGACATAATGCTATTGCAGAATTAATAGACTACACTATAATGTAAACATAACCTTTATATGCACTGGGAAACTAAAACTTTCCTTTGACTCACCTTATTATAATGTTCACTTTATTGCAGTACTCTGGAACTGAACCCACAGTATCTCTGAGGTATGCCTATATAGCATTGCTCCAACAATTGTTGAGCAATTATTCTTTTGGAACAGGGATGATAATCCCTATGTACCAACTATTTCCCAGGAGAAAATGAGCTTTTTTGGATAGTGCATGAATTCTCCTATCCTTTTAAGATATATTCATTAAATGGACATACCAGTCCACAAAGTATATCTCTGGTGTCCTAAGAAAGTGAACACAACTTCCTGTATGTTTAGCTTGGTCCCAGTTTCTATCACATGAGAAAAAACAGACAAGTTATTAGCTTTGAGAGTCTCTAAGGAATATGTTAAATAGTAAGAAATGAGACTAATGTTTTCCATTTGGAAAGCTATTGCCACATAAGCAGGAGGAGGGCATTTGATTGACTAGGAGACTGGTCCATTAGGTCACATACATGTGGCAAATTGGAAAATCTGTGACATTTGAATGCAGGCAGAACTTAGCTGGACTTTTGATTCAGTGTGACTTAAGAACAATTCTTTTACTTTTCTGACCTTCAATTTTCTCAAAACTAAAATGTGAACATTAAGAGCAACCTTCAAGTCCTCTGAACCTGCCATGCTTCCTCTACCTGACAATTCTTACTTGTTATTTCCTTTGCCTGGAACATCCTCCCTACAACTTTTTGACTGCTCCTCTATTGCTTTAGGTCTCAGTGTAGATGCTCTTGCCTCTTCTAGGATGGCCATTCTGCCTCCTTAAGCCTGGATTAGGTTCACGGGATCACACAGGTGCTTCTTGAATTCCTCCTTTACCGTAGTACCTTTCACATCAATGGTAGTATCCTGCCTATGTGTTCATCCTTCAGCTGCAAGTTTATTAAAAGCAAGGGCAATTTTTTTTTTTGTCATGGACACCCGAGCACTAGTGAAATGACCAGCAAAGCAAAATGAATACTTAAGGAACCATTCATTCATTCATTAAGTAGATATTTATACCTACTATGTTAGGCCTTGTTTCAGACTCTGGAAATGTAACAGTAAAGAAAACAAGGAATAGGTGTGCCTGGGTAGCTTAGTCAGTTAAGCATCCTAAAATTCTTGATTTGGGCTCAGGTCATGATCTCGAGTTCCAGGATGGAGCTGTGCTGAGTGCAGAGTCTGCTTAAGATTCTTTCTCCTTCTCCCTCTGCCCCTCTCCCAGCTCACTTGCTCGCTTGCTCTCTCTCTCTCCCCCTCTTTCTCTCTCTAAAAAAAAGGAAGAAAGAAAGAAGAAAGAAAGAGAAAGAAAAGAAAGAAAGAAAGAAAGAAAGAGAAAGAAAGAAAGAAGAAAGAAAAAAGAAAAAATACTCTGAATCCCCTGGAAGCTTAAATTCTAGTTAGGAGAATGAGACAACCAATGAATAAGTAGAATATACAGTATGTCAGATGGTCATAGATATGCTGTTTCCAACCTCAACCCATCTCTACGCCAACTTAAAGCCATCTCCATTCCATCCTTTTCCACATCTTTTGGCCCAACCTCATCCTCCATCCCAGTCTCTAACCCTATTCCATATTTGTCTACACTTTTCCAATTTTTAAATTCATTTCCATCACCATCCCCAATGACTGACTGACTGAACGAACGAATGTATAACAGAATTATTTTGTGTTTGTTTAAGATAATGTCAAGAAAGGCTCTTGCACAGGCCTGGCCCTATTATGCGCTTAATAAATGTTTTGCCCCCACCCCACCCCAAGCCATCCTCCTGTCTGCAATTGACTCTTGTCATTTACTTCTTTAAAAACTTTTGGGAGTCAGAAATAATGAGGACTAAAGCTAACATTATGAAAACATATAAGAAAAAATGTTGAAAGACTCCAGTATCCATCATTCGAATTTACCTTAGGTACTATCTTCTCATAAAGAATTCATAGAATTCTCACAGCTCTTCAATATAATGATTACCAAAAAAAAACCCAAAAATTCTGGTAATCTTATGGGGGACAAGCTCCAAACCATGTTGACAGAGGCTGGATCATTGCCATGGTTACAACTACTATATAACCACTATCTACCTGGTGGGTCAACACACTGGGTCCAGGGGCTTTCTGAGTTGTGGGGTTTTAGAGGGAGAGGGGTCTTGGTTCAAATTTATGCTCTGTTACTTACTGGCCCCGAAGATTGCAATTCCCTTCATGCCTCTCTTTGGATTTATTAATCTATATGATTGAGATAATCAAATCATCAACTTCCCATGATTACTATAAGGATTCAATGAGTTAAAACCTGTAAAAGTCTTAGAAGAGTGTCTGGCATATAAGATGTGTTCAGTAAATATTGGCTGTTACTGTTCTGATTCAAGACTGTCATGCGGTCCCACTTTATTCCCTTTATAATGAGACTGGAGATGCTTTAGTAAACAGAGAATTTTAATTATAAAGAAGTTATTATTTTCTCATTTTGATATTTCTCAATGACTTTTTACATACAAAATTGAACACTCCAGCTTTTTAAAATAAAAAATTCATTCACAGTACTTGCATTATCATGATCATAAATGACTTTCAGTAGAGTTGCTTTAAAAAAACTAGACAATCTTGTCTTCAATATTATAAAGATTAAATCTAAAAAAGGCAAAAAATAAAGAACTGTTGATGTCTACTTTTCTGGTAAATGAAATTTATAGCTGCAATTTCTTTTGGGTATCTGGATTTAATGCATTGGTAATGTTATTCTGTACAAATATAAGTAATCATTGTCAGAGAAACAAATTCTCACTATGCGTATATCAAACAATCTTGTGTATTTCTATAAATTAAATAACATACATAACTCTGAGAAGTAACAAAACAATTGGAAATGTAAATATATATATGAATCAACTAAAAAATAATCAGACTTACAAAATCTCATCAGAGGCCCCAGGAGAACAACTGTCCTCTCACTGCTTATTCGCTTTTGTACATGAGGGTATCTCATTTTACTTGAACTCTCCATGCATTCTCTGTCAGGGTTTCACAGGTTTGTGAACTTGACAAATATCTTAATTTTCAAAAGATTTATGTAAGAAACCTTCATGGTGAGATTGCCTGAATCAGCTCAAGTAACCCTAAAAGATAAAACAGCAGTAAGAAATCTCAGATTCTTTCGGGTCTCTCTCTCTCACTTTATAATTCCTAGTTTCTATTTTTTCTGTGAGAATACCTAGCTCTTTCTACCTTGTGTTATTTATTTATGTCCCTTTCCTATCCGTACTAGGTTCAAATTATGAACTTGGTGAGGGTTCACAGTTGAGCAGATTACCTTACAAAGACTAGCCTTCTATAAAAGTTCCAAAAGTGAGTAAATTTTTCAGATAGAGAAGTAACAATGCCTAAGTGGGATCAATGACTAAGCTGGAATTAAACCAGGCTCCTGAGACTTTTGTTTACACTGAATTTCACTCATTCGTTCATTCATTGTTCATTCATTCATTCTTTTGTTCATTTATTCATGCAATGTACTGGATGCCTACCATATGCCGAACACTATTCTAGGCACTTGGGATACATCTGTAAACAACAACAGCAATGAAAAGCAAAAGCCAAAGCAAAGCAAAACAAAAATCTGTGCCCTCAATAAAAAAGAAATCTGTGCCCTCATGTAGCTTACGTTTCAGTGGAAGAAAAATGACAATAAAGAGTAAACAACAAATGCAACTTTTCTGATATATAGGGACTCCATTCTCTTTTCAAGCCCACAGCACATCTAGGAGACACAGCCTCTCCCCAATCTTTAAGCCTCAAAGAAAACTACTAAATTCAGTGTCACTGCAAGGTCTTAAGCAAAATGGCATTTACCTGTAACGTTTGAGCACTGGATGTGGCATCAAACATCACATTCAACCCAACCTAAATTTGAAATCCTGGTGAACAGATGCCCAAAGTGGTTTTCTTTGTATTGTTTTGCTTAAGTAGCAATTTGTCAGGCACTGTACTGAATGATTAGTATAAACACATGATCA
Source organism: Vulpes vulpes (assembly GCF_048418805.1). Classification (NCBI taxonomy): domain Eukaryota; kingdom Metazoa; phylum Chordata; class Mammalia; order Carnivora; family Canidae; genus Vulpes; species Vulpes vulpes. The sequence continues at coordinate 99,686,640 of NC_132781.1, read as the reverse complement.
TGAGAGTTCTGTGAAGTAAGCACCATGACCTCCTCACTCTATAGCTAAAGAGAATGAAGCACAGAGAAGTTCAGTATGTTGCCCATGGTCACACAGCTGGTGAGCACTGGGATTTGAGCCAAGGCATTTCTCTCTAGAGTCTATGACCTTATGTACTAACAAACTAACTTCTGTTTCTACTGGGTTGCCATCAGCACCACCAGCAAACAGGCTAAGCCAACTCCCGAAGGCAAACAAATTGACAATATATAATTCTGTATATAAGATACACATAACGCAGATACCAGATCAGTCATAGACATGCTGCAAAGTCTCTGCACTCATGCTGCAATAGGTTAAAGGTTAACTCAGGAAATGACTAGGGTTGGAAAGATTTAAGTTTATAACAAGAAAAATCATCCTCTTTTCTGCCAGGGCTGGAGTTGGTGGGAATGCAGGAATTTCTGTTATGCCAAACAGATTAGGTGCATATCCTCATATCTAGGTGTTTCCTTCTAACTTTCCCTTTTATTAATCACCACCATATGATGTCATCTATGTGCTTATCTAGTTTATTGTCTGTATCCTGCACTAGAGTACAAATTCTATGAGGGCAGAATTTCTGTCAATGTGGTCTCCTGCTGTATCTCCTTGCCAAGAACAGGGCCTGCCACATAGTAAGGCACTCGATAAAAACTTACTGGATAAGTGGAGGAATTTAATGGTAATCATACATTTGTAACTTTACTACAGTCACCAACTATTAATATCTCTTGTTGAAAAAAGACAGGAGGAGAAGAAAGATCATAAAACGCAAAAAGGCTAGTTTTACTGCTTTGAGAAATTAGGCAAAAAGCTTCGGTACCAGATGAAGTTTATAGGATCAGCTAAAAGAAAAGCTTGGGATGTTCATCTATGCATAGCACTTATTCATTGCATAAAAGTCATAATCCTGATTTTGGCCAGCTAAACAAGGGCTCTTTTGAAATATTTTTATTTAACTACATTTTCCAGTCATAAATATTTCATGATACATATATACACTTTGATCCTTCTATTTTAATTTTACTAGGGATAAAGAAAGCAGTCTTTCTAAAGTTCCTCCTATACCCATCCCTTCCAACTAGAATATTATCCAAACCTTTCACCCATTGGAAAGATGGGTTCTTATGGACTCTTAAGAAGTCTATATATATAGACTGTGATTATGTGATGACACTTTTGTCCTGCAGGTAAGCATTAGAATAACAAAAGGAAAAAAAATAAAAAAAAAAAAAAACACTTAGCAGGGGCACCTAGATGGTTCAGTCAGTTGGGCACCTGACTCTTGGTTTCAGCTCAGGTCATGATCTCAGGGTCAAGGGACAGAGCCCTGTATTGGACTCTGTGCTCCACTCAGACCCTGCTTCTCCCTCCCCCTCTGCTCCTACCCCCACTTGCATGTACTCTCTCTCTCTCTCTCTCAAAATAAATAAATATATTAAAAAAAAACCAACAGCACTTAGCAGTCATCATTTCTCCACAGCGCTATTCTACATTACGGCTTTTTAATTTCTCTGGAAGGTGAAGACATCAACTGCATTTGCTTGAAAATTTGTTGTTTGGTATGGGCAAGTGAATTTAAACTTGACAGTGGCTGTGTGTATGGGTAACATATGAATTTAAAATAAATACATACATAATTAAGGAAACACTTAAACAATCCCAGCCCCTAAAATAAATCAGAAAGCCTTAATGAGATTTTAGTCAGGTAGTTTTCCTACATGATCTTTTCGTCTCCATGCCAAATAGCTTCCTTACTTTTTTTTCCCTTGTAAAAGAACAGACATCGGAAGCACATAGGCTGCAGGCAGAAACCGGTGGCGAAGGATAGGAAGCTGCCCAAAGGGGTGAGTCGGGTTTCATAAAATGGGTGTGGCCAAAATGAAGTGTGTGTGGTTTATAACTATTATCTATATAGAGCTTTACTAACCACAAGAGCTAAGTTCCATAGTCAGATATTCTCAGGGTGTAAAAACCAGTCTTTACACTTACCCAAGACCTAAAAGTAGATAGAAGAGGGCCACCTGGGTGGCTCAGTCGGTTAAGCATCTGCCTTCTGCTCTGGTCACGATGCCTGCATCCTGGGATCGAGCCCTGCACCAGGCTCCCTGCTCTACGGGGAGTCTGCTTCTCCCTCTTCCTCTGCCTCTCCCCTCTGCTTGTGCTCTCTCTCTGTCAAGTGGATAAATAAAATCTTAAAAAAAATAAGTAGAAGGGTTTGCAGAGCCCTTCTGCAGCTGGAATAGCCTTCATGCATCACAGAAGACATTCTGCTTCTTTCTTGCTAAACAGTCCTATCATTTCATATGTGTGGAATCTCACAGAGGTGAACTCTTAACTATCACTACTACTATTAGAAACTAAATATATAGGAGAATCATTTCCAAATTCCAGCAAATGCATCACTTATTTTAATTTTAGAAATATTTGGTTTCAAAAATATATCCTGCATAAGGAAAGATTTTTAATAGCTTCTTAGAGTTCCCTGAGATGAGGTTTCTGAAGGACCTTTTCCTTGAGGTAAGATTTACATTGCACAGATCTTAGGTGTCAAATTTGTTGCATCTTGGTAAATGTATACACTCCTGTAACTACTTCCTCAACTGAAATATAAAACATTTCTGTCAGCTCAGAAAATTCCTTTTGCCCCCATTGCAGCCAATCCCCACCTCCCCCCATAAGCAACTACTGTTCTAATTTCATTTTTTAAAAAGTTCTTTCCCTTTCTTTTTCTTTCTTTCTTTCTTTCTTTCTTTCCTTCTTTCTTTCTAGAGCACAAGAGGGTGGAGAGGCAAAGAAAGAGAGTCTCAAGCTGACTTAGAGCTGAGCTGAGAGCCCCATGAAGGGCTCCATCTCCTCACCATGAGACCATGACCTGAGCTGAAATCAAGAGTTGCACTCCTAACTGACTGGACCACCCAGGGGCCCTGCAGCCACGCTTCTAATTTCTACACCACAAACTAGTTTCGTCTTTTTTGGAAACTCACATTAGTGGACTCATAGAGGATTCAGTCTTTTGTACCTGGCTTCTTAATGGTTTTGAAAATCACCCATGTGGTTGCACATGTCAATATTTCACTCCTTTTTATTGTTGCAGTGTGTTCTGTTGTATGAACATACCACAATTTGCTTATGTTTATTCTTCTATTTTTTAAAGACTTTATTTATTCATGAGAGACACAGAGAGAGAGGCAGAGACATCGGCAGAGGGAGAAGCAGGCTCCCTATGGGGAGCCCCATGTGGGACTCGATCCCAGGACTCTGGGATCACGACCTGAGCCCAAGGCAGACGCTCAACCACCAAGCCACCCAGGCATCCTGCTTATTCTTTTATTAATGGAAATAGTAATATTTTTGGATATAATGAACAGAGCCATTATGAATATTCCTATAGGAATGTTTTCTGTGGAAATATGTTTTCTTCATTGAATACTTATTGGATCATAGACTAGATGGATGTTTAACTTTATAAAAAGCTGCCAAACTCCTCGCCCCAATGTGCATCTCTTGGCAATGCATGCCAGTTCCAGCTGGTGTCACTGATCTTTCCAAGTTTAGAAATCCTCATTGGTGTGAAATGATACCTTGCTGTGGAATTATTTAACATTTCCCTGATAAGACCACTGTTGACCACCTTTATATGTGTTTATTGGTCATTTGTATACCATCTTTGATGATGTTATGTATTGGTTTTTTTCCCCCAACTTTTTAACTGGGTTTTTGTCATTTTATTATCATTTCCTAGAATTTATTATATATTGAGACTATAGTTTTTTCATTTTTGAATGCCAGTTATCTTTTGAGGAGCATAAGTTTAGGTCCAGTTTTTCATTATTTTCTTTCACATTTAGAGCTTTTGGTGTACTTTCTAAAAAAATCTTTGCCAAACAAAATGGTAAAGAGCTTGACCTATTTTTGTTTTCAGATGCTTATAGTTTTAGCTTTTATTTTTAGATCCATCCAATATTAATACCTGTGCAGGATAAAGTACATATCAAAGTATAATTTCCACTGTGTATCCAGTTTTCCCCCATGTCATACAGGAATAAGTTTCTTTCTTTATTGAACTGCCTTGGCACTTGGTAAAAAAAATAATCAACTAACTATATATGTATGGGTTTATTTCTGGACTTTTCTATTCCATTCTTTATTTTTTTAACTGAGGTATAATTGATATATAACTATATTAGTTTCATATGTGCAGTGTGATGATTCATTATTTGTATACATTGTGAAATGATCACAACAATAAGTCTGGTTAACATCCATCACCATACATTGTTATAATTTTTTTTCTCCTAATGAGATCCATTTTCTATTTGTTTATCCCTAGCATATGACCTAACTGTCCTGATTGTTTTGTCTCTATTGAAGTCTTGAAATCAGGTATTATGGTTCCGACTTTGATCTTCAAGATGTGTTAAACTATTTTAGGGTCTTTGCTTTTCCATATAAATTTTAGAAGCAACCTGTCAATTTCTACTCAGAAAAGGTCTACTGTGCTTTTGACCAGAACTGCACTTAACCTATAGATAAATTTTGGAAGAAATAGTATCTTAACAATATTGACTTTCTAATACACAAACATGGTATATCTCTTCATTTATATAGATCTTCTATATATTCCCTCCATAGTATTTTAAGTTTTCACGTGTAGATATTATATATTTTTGTTAAATTTACTCCTAATTATTTCATATTTTTATTTAAAAAATTTCACATTACACCTGCTTGCTGCTACTATATAGATATATAACTGATTTTTACATGCTGACCTAGAATTATGAAAACTTGATAAATGTATTTGTTCTAGTAGTTGATTTGTAGATTGCTCAAAATTTCTAAAAATCAGTCCTGTCATCTGTAAATTTAGACAGCTTTTACTACTCATTTTTCCTTCCCTTATTTTTTCCTTACTTTCCTATACATACACAAATACAAATATTCTTTAGCTAGGGTCTCCAGCACAATGAATAAAAGTGGGCAGAGTAAATATTCCTGTTTATTCTTGTTCCATTGTATATAATGTATCATTTTCCTTTGGTTGCCTTTAGGATTTTATATTTGATGCTTAGCAATGTTACCATCATGAGCTTAGGGGTGTGTGTGTGTGTGTGTGTGTGTGTGTGTGTGTCTATCAGGGTTGAGTTTTCTGAGATTTGTTGATCAGTAAGGTAATGTTTTTCATAAATTTGGGGATTTTTTTTGGCTATCATTTCTTCAAATGCTGTTTCTGCTCTCTTTTTTTCCTCTCACTAAAGTTTTATTTTCTTTCTGCTCTTCATAATGTGTAATATCTGCTAATCTGAAATCAAGTTAATAAACTGTCTTTCAGTTTCCAATCTGCTATTAAGCCTATCCAGTGATTTTTTTTCATTTCTGTTATTATAGTTTTCAGTTCTATAATTTCTATTTGGTTCTTTTCTTTAAGTTTTCATTTCTTTTTTGATATCCCTTATTTACCCATTCATTATTACCATCTTTTCCCTTATGTTCTTTAACATATTTATAAAAGCTGTTTAAAAGTCCTTTTCTGCCAATCTTCATATGCATGTTGTCTCAGTAACTGTTTCTGTTTGTGCCTTTTTCTCTTGATTCCTGACCACAGTTTCTTGTTTCTTTGCATGTTTAGTATATATTTGCATTTTATACTAGGCATTGCCAGTGACATGTTACAGAGGATTTGAATTCTGTTTTCTTCCTCTGAAAATTGTAAATCTTTGTCCTAGTGGGAAGTTACATTACTGGTCAACTGTTGCTTTTTCATTTTTTTGGGATAGGTTTTAGTTTTCACCCTTACTTTTAGGATGAATACTTAGTCTTGGGAAATTGATGACTCCTAAGGCTTGGCTCTTCTGGAGTTACAATAGAATTTTTTAAAGATTTTATTTATTTATGAGACAGAGAGAGAGAGAGAGAGAGAGGACACAGAGTGGGGAGAGAGACAGAGGGTGAAAGAAAGGAAGAGGGAAAGAATCCCAAGTAGACTTCGTGCTGAACGTGGAGCCCATCCTGGCGCACTCAACCTCACAACCCTGAGATCATGACATGAGCCAAAACCAAGACTCTGGCACCCAACCAACTGAGCCACCCACGTACCCCTCAAGAGAATATTTTAATGTGTTCCAAAACCCTCTTATAACTGAATTTAAGTTCCAAACGGTCACCTTCATGCCAGGCAGTAGTTGAACTACTCACCCTTTCACTGTTACTTTCTGCTGGTATACTTGGAATTTCCTTTATTTATGTTCAGATTGGGAGTCAACCAAGAATTTAGGGATATTTTGTACACAAATATGCAAGCTCCACATCCTACGTCTGCCTTCTGGAATTTTCCCTCTCTGTTTCCAAACTCTGTGACAAATTAAGCCAGTATGAATGCAGCTAAATGTGAGTTCCAGTCATCCAATGCTGTACAGGCAGGGGGGTAGCCTTAGGCCAAAAGCTGTACAAATGTTGGTCTGAGTCAATATGGTTCCCTTTCTCCAAGATCAAATCTCTTCCAGTTCCTTCCTGCTTTGGTTTTCTTTGTAGGGACTCTGAAGAGCTATTGTTCATATTTTGTCAGTAGTTAAATTTGTTACTGTGTTGGATGATTAATCCAATCTAACCCTCTCCACTGTTAGTAGTCCCAGAAGTCTTTCAAATATATGTTTAATAAGGATAATTTTCCCCTTTTTTTGTGTTTTATAAATAGATTTTCACTCTCTTATAGAAGAATGTCGAAATTCAAGAAATATAGTAAGGAAAAAAATTACCTATAATTTCACTACCCAAATGACAATTGTTAAAAATTTGAAGTTTTTACCTCCAGATTTTTGTCTATGCCTAAATAACAGCGATATACCTGCCTATACTTCCAGTGAGGCACCTGAACCATTTTCATATGTAGAAACCTGCAGACATATATATCTACTTTGTCAAAAAAACTCAAGTTGCTTACTTATTCTTTAGTGGATTATTATGTTTTCATTTAGTTTAGCAAAGTCTTTTTATTTATTTGTTTGTTTGCTTGCTTATTTATTTATGAGAGACCCACAGAGAGAGAGGCAGAGACACAGGCAGAGAGAGAAGCAGGCTCCATGCAGGGAGCCCAATGTGAGACTCGATCCTGGGACTTCAGGATCACACCCTAGGCCAAAGGCAGATGCTCAACCACTGAGCCACCCAGGCATCCCAGTTTGGCACAGTCTTAAACAGAAATAGAAATAAGAAATTGAAATATAATCACTGTGATTAGAAAGGCTGTATAAAATACCTACACATTTAAGATTTCTTCTTTTACCTGAGTTACTCAGAAGTATATTATTTCCAGTTATTTGGGTGAGTTTTCACATATATGTTATTGATTTCTTTTAATTCCATATTGTCACAGGATATACATTGTGTTATGGAATCTCTTAAAATTTACCGGCACTTGGGTTTAATGGCTTAAAATATGGCTTATTTTTGGTAAAAAGACGTTCTCTTATAAAACAAATGTGTATTCTGCTGTTGGGTGGAACATTTTATACAGGTCCACTAGGTCATTTTGATTGAAGTCCTGTTCAAGTCTTCTATATCCTTGCTGACTTTCTGTCTACTTGTTTTATCATTAATTGAACAAGTATTGAAATCTTGACTGTAATTATAGATGTGTCTACTTGTTTCTTTGAGTTGTACAAGTTGTTTTGTGTATTTCAAAGTTCTGTTATTAGGTGCATAAATATGTAGGATAATTAAGTTCTCTTGAGGATTGACCCATCTGTCATTGAGAAAGGAGTTTCTTTATCCCTTGTAATATTCTTTCCCCTGAAATGTACTGCATCTGATATTTAATATAGTCAAATATAGCCACCCAGTTTTCTTTTCATTAGTGGTATATCTTTTTCCACCTTTTTACTTTTCATCTACTTGTGTCTTTAAATTTAAAGTACATACAATAAATACACAAATGCATCTACAGAGAGTATTCAATTTGACAATCTTTGCTTTTTAATTGGAATGGTTAAACAATTTACATTTAAAGTGACCTTTGATATTGTTGAGTGTAAATCCATCATCTTAACTTTTCCCCCCTTTGTTTCACTTGCTCTTTGCTCTTTTTTCCCTTCTTTTCTGGCCTTTGGTTAGTTATTTTTTTGAAATTTCATTATATCTATTTTGTTGGTTTATTAACTATACTTATTTTTTAAGAGGCTGTGATAGCATTTATAGTGTATACTGTTAACTGAACAGAGTATCTTCCATATCTCTCCTTAACACTTATGCTTTCCTTTATTTAATTGAACTTATAGCATACAGTTATAACTGTTTTAATATCCTTATCTACTAATTCTACCATCTGTGTTATTTATGGGTTAGCTTAAAATGGCTTTCCCCCCTCATTATAGGTCATATTTTCCTACTTTTGTGTATGCCTATTAATTTTTGATTGAATATAACACATTGTGATCTTATTGGGTTGAGTACTATGCATATGTACACACATGTATAAGCTTTGTTTAAAAATATTTTTTAGTTACTTTGGGATGCCTGGGTGGCTCAGTGGTTGAGCATCTGCCTTTGGCCCAAGGCGTGATCCCCAGGATCGAGTCCCACAATGGCCTCCCTGCATGGAGCCTGCTTTTCTCTCTGCCTGTGTCTCTGCCTCTCTCTCTGTGTCTCTCATGAATAAATAAATAAAAATCTTTTTTTAAAAAAGATTATATTTTAGTTATTTGGAAACAGTTTGATTTTTTTTGAGACTTCTATTTAAGATTAATTAATAGGATCAAGGCAGACTTTAATCTAGGGCTGATTTTTTCCTCCAATACTGAGTCAATACTTCTCTAAGCACTATACCTAATTCCCTGTATATTATGAAATATTCCTACTCTGCCTGGTTATAACACCAACTATTTCAAATCTTATGTGACCTCTGAAAAAAAATCATTTGCTATTTTGAGTGTTTATTCTCCAATCTTAGGATGTTTCGTCACACGTATGTGCTGAAGATTTGGAGGGACCTTCTCCAGATCTCCAGTGCTCGGTCTCTGGCAGGTCTTCTCTCTCTGATACCCCATTCTGGAAACCCTGACCATCTTGGCTGTCCTGAACTCCCAACTCTATCTCCTCACCTCAGGGATTCCTCTGGGATTTCCCTGGGTTTCTTTCTTTGTCCTGGAGTCTGGACAGCCACTCCAGGACATAAACAAACTACAGCAACAATAGGGCTCATTTCATTTGTTTCCTCTCTCTCAGGAACTGTCCCACATTGCCTGCTGCTCAATGTCTGAAAACCATTGCTCCTTATGTTTTCTCAGTTTAATTGTTGTTTTAGAGAAGAAGGAAAACTTGGGCCTATTACTCCAATTTGGCTTAAAGCAAAAGCTTCTATTTATTTATGATGATGCCAAATTTAGCAATGTGCTGTAAGGAAGCAAAGAAGGGATTAATTGGCTGTTGTATGGATCTTCCTGTCAGCAAACTTTTGTAACCTGGTTTTTGTTGGTGATGATGGGTTTTTCTGTTTTCTTTTTTTTTTTTTTCAAAGCAACATATGAAACCTTGGGTGGTAAGGTTGGGTGAGGTGCAGTTTCTGATGAACAGAATTGAGATATTGCTGCCTGATGTTTATAGTGAAAAGGATGGGATCTGAAAGGACACTTATAAGCCAGGTTAGCCACAAGGAAGAGGGAGGACAAATTCTAGGACGGAGAACCAGGGAAGCAGGACAAGCTGGTTGGTTACATGCCACAGGGCTGCTGGGTACAGGAGAATTTGTTTTACATGTTTCAGATATTCATTTATTTACTTGTGACCACAGTATTATCCACCCCAAGACACCATTTTTTTAGACCTAGTACATATACTCTCCTCTTTCCCTTCCAAACATTTCCATAACTATAATTACATCATGTTATCTAACTTTGGGGTCTATGATCACTTGGCAAAAAGAATCCAATGAAGGTTAATTCAACTCTATTTGTATTATAATGGTACTGAGCAACAGAAATGCTTTATATGTGTTAATTTCCTAAGGATGCCATAACAAATCACCACTAATTGGGTTGCTTAAAACAACAGAAATTTTATTCTTTCACAGTTCTGGAGTCCAAAAGTCTGAAATCCAGGTGTAAGCAGAACTGTATTCCCTCTGAAGGCTCTAGGGAAGAATCCTTCCTAGGCTCCTCAGTGTTCCTTGGCTTTTAGCCACCGTCACTCCAATCTCTGTCTCCATCGTTACATGGAGTTCTTCTTCCCTGTGTGTATTCTCTGTATCTCAGTGTGTCTCTGTATCCAAATATCCCTCTGCTTCCTTTTAAAAAGACACCATTCCCTGAACTTAGGACCACCTCAATCTAGTAAGGCCTTAACTTGATTACACCTACCAAGATCCTGTTTCTAAATGAGGTCATCTTTACAGGTACCAGGATTTGGACTTCAATATGTATTTTGGGAGACACAATTCAACCCACCACGTGTAATGTGTCAGCTATCTTCCTTTGACCTTCAGTTCTACACTCCAACCTTCTCTACTATTCTTTCAGCTCCTAGAGGCCGACTTATATGGGCTACATCAATAGATTCCCATAACCTCTGGCTTCTAATTGGGTTCAGTGAAATGGGAAGCCCCAGAAATAGATTGGAGAGACAGAAGAGTAAGGCCAGAGAATTTATTTACCTGGTTTCCTTCTCTGAGGTGATGCCAGCCTTGTTGTGTACCTTGACGGAAGGTTGCCAGGCCACTTGCTCTAATTGACTGTGGCTCATTACCTCCTCCAGTAAACTCTTCCTCTTGCTCTTTGGACCAAGGGCTTGGCTTCTGATAGCTCCTGCAATCTATCTTACAGTCTCCTTTGTAATCAGTCCTTTTATTAACAAGCCATCTAGAATTATCCTAATTTGTGTGTACCATCTGTTTCCTTTTGGGACCTCAACACCAGTTGGGCTTCACTTCTTCTAAATAACTGATTGTTTTTTTTAAAATGCTCATCTCTTATAGCACCAAACATAAAGGAAAAATTAGCCATTCTGATGAAAACCTGTAGAGATAATGTTATATACTGCATCTTAAATGAGCTGGTGCAAATAACTTAATGTATAATTAATGGTATATAATATTGTTATATAATAATGTTGTATATATTTAATGTGCAATTAATAAAGTTAATGAAACAGGAACTTTATTACGGAGATTTGTTATACTTGTAATTATATAATTTTCTATATTTATTTTATCTATTCCTCAGATCCAGGCTCTGAAGACTCACTTCCCTTGCCTCTATTATGTATATTTCTGTGTCTCCCTTTACGTAACTCCTAGTTTGCTGCTAATATACTTTGATCTAAAGGATCAAAAAAATCTAGTTTATAGAATTTCAGGTTATATTGCATGTTAAATTGAGAATTCCAGATTATATTTGATCTGATAAGTGATGAGTAAAGGTAGACAAAATAAAGTGCAAGGGTTAATATAGAGGCTTTCTGACAATTATTCTGAATGTTCAGAGGTTTTTCCCCTCAGTGGTCTGGAGTTGAGAGAAGCCTGACATTTGGATAAACATGTCCATTTATATTGACTTGAAGTCAGATTAATACTTAGCAGCAAGCCCATGGTCATTAAATGCCTCGCTATCCATCTTTTGGTTTTCTCAGCTTTGAGACAGGCCAAGAATTCAATGCACAAGAGGTATCATCACTCTCTGCAATGTCACTCATTCCCTATAGAACATATACCGTACTTATCTTAACAAGATAGGCCACCAATATGACAGGAGAAAATATGAATAGCCCATGGACTTTTAGAGTAATCAGTTCCATACTCTGGTCAATATTCGCAGTAGACATTATCTTTGGAGGCTGGAAGGATTAATGTGCATTCGTTTTGAATATGTTTTATCTGAGAGAACTCAAAAAATATATTCCAAGATGACTTAATAGTTTGGTGAACATAAATTTGTGGAATTTTAGGTCTGAAAAGAAACCTAATGTTCATTAAAAGTTAGTGTAATGATTTTACAACTGAAGAAATAGAAAGAGACGAGAGCCTTGCTCTAGGCACAAGGGTTGGTCACCTAAAAAGAGCATGTCTCATATTCGCGGGGCCCTAGTCCAAAGCAGAACATTCATTTCAGAAACAAACTCAGCCATCTCATGAAGAGACTGTTGCCCTTTGAGGCTTTTCAAATAATATCCTTTTGTCTGAAATTCTATCAACTTCAATTATCAGCTCTCCCTTCCGAGTGTCGTTAAACAGCTTGCAGGGAAGATGTAAACACAGAATATGTGCTAACAGACCCTAGCTCCATAATATTCAGAAAAGAATATGCTGATTTTATTATATAGAAAGTGGAATGGGCAAAATAATAGCAATCATAAGCAATGTTGAAATGCTAATACAATGTTTCTATGGCACTTACCTTATAAGCCGCCTGTAATTCTAGGTAATTGACTGACTAATTGTTTGTAATGGTTTCTTATGATATTCAATTTGCTTGTCAAAGTAACAATCAAAAAAACAAGGGCATTACCTACAAATGGCCTGAATTTTACCCTAATATTTATTAATTCTTGTAAAAAAACTTTATTCATTCATTTATTTTTGCCTCCTCCTTATCACAAATATTTAGCCCAACACACTTTAAGGGAATCATTTGAACCTTCAACAATCTGCAAACTAGATAGTAATGATTAATATCATCTATCTGTCTCTTTTGAAGAAAAATAACACCTAATGACTTTAGAGCTCATGTTTTGGGTGGAAAAAATTATATAAGGGTAAAAGGTAAAAATAGTGCTAAAATATTACTCTCTAAAAATCATGAAGAAAATTCTCCAGGAGGGTAAGATTCAATGGTCTCTTACAGAGTTCTGCATGTGTGAAATTTTATAGTTATTCCACACTCCCCATGTATAAATTTCTTCAAAGTTGCGTGTTAGTTTCCTGGAGTTGATGATGCATTATATGACTCAAATGTCTTTGAAGAGTTAATGCTTCCAAAATTCTCTTAACTTGCACTTTAAAGGCTAGAAGAATCTGGCTCAATTTATATACTTTGCCTAGCACATGTGAGACCATCGACATCCGGCTGTTGAATGAAGGCATAGTGTATGGAGTAAGTGAGAGTTATCTGATGTCATCAGTACAGTTCTGAACTATACAGGTACAGGCCTAGCTTTCAGCACTCTCATCTCTCCGCACCTTATCTGTGTCCAGAAGACTGACTCTAGAACTGCAGTAAGGTATCCCATGTGCCTTGGCTTCTGGTTACCTTCAGCCGATGGGAGAAGCGGCACAAAATACATGTGAGAGAAGAGGCCAAGCTGTTCATCTGCCCTTTTTTTCACTGCTGGGCTACTGTTGAGGGTTTTCTTCCCTCAACCAACAGCCACTGCTCTTGCAACCTGGTCTTGTCCATTCAGCACACTCTTTCTCTCTGGAGTCCAGTACTGACCACCCACTTGCTTTTTCAGGCTAGGGGGTGATGACAGGACCCTCCAGCCTTAACCCCTGGAGGACTGCATGACCCTTCTCTATATTTCTTAAAATCCGGCCCATCCCTCTGCAAAGAGCTCTTGAGTAAACAGTCCTCTGTTACTCATCTGTTTCCTGCCAGGACTCTGACTGATGCATATGAGTTCTAAGACATTGCAAATCTGCCATATAGTCAAATAAAATATTAGAATACAAATCTCAAATAACCAATAAAAAAGGAAAAATGGTGGTCATTTGTTTTAGGTGAGCTAATATTTTCAGATCAATCTGATAACCCTTCCTATACTTAGAGATAATCAATCCACCATAATTATCTGGTAGAATTTTTATGTCAGGCACTGGGCAGGGCACAGGAAAACTATAACAGAATTTCTGTCTCAAAGAGTTTAAGTCTAGTTTGGTGCTCTAGGTAAGTGATATAAAGAGTGGCCTTGAAGCAGTAAGTCTTCTTTCTCTTGTTATCTCTAGGAATGGGGATGAAAAGCAAGAGCATTAGGTGAATAGGATGGTCTAGATTCAAATCCCAGCTTTGCTATTGTCTGGTTATGTGACCAGATAAATTACACATTCTTTCTGGCACTCAGTTTGTTCACCTACAAAATGGAGATGCTAATGCCATCCAGAAGTGGTGTAGGAATTACTCAAGGCAGTCAAGTACAGAACTTAACATAGTGTTTGACTCTTAAGAAGCACGCTAATAAATGCTACTTGTTAGAAGTGATACCTAAAAGGAGTAGATAGAGTGGATTAGCTCATAGCCTAAAAATAGGGACTCGAAAAATACAGAAAAGCAGGTAATATAATATGCTGCTGCTACATTCTCTACAACAATGATACTCCCCCAGATGTAAGATATATTTTTTAAAAAGATTTTATTTATTTATTAATGAGAGACACAGAGAGAGAGGCAGAGACATAGGCAGAGGAAGAAGTAGGCTCTCCGCAGGGAGCCTGATCCAGGATTCGATCCCAGGACCTGGGATCACCACCTGGCCAAAGGCAGACGCTCAACCACTGAGCCACCCAGACTTAAGATCTTATTTGTCTTTTAATTTTGAAAAAGACAGTAAGGTATTTGAACCAGAAGTTCCATATAATTGTCTGTATCCTTTAGAGAACAAAGGAGGGACACATCTGGGAAAGGACAGGGTCAATCCCGAGGGGCCATGGACTGTGATGAAGCACATGGGGCAAGAGAGTGTTGAAGGCCTGGAATCTAAGCTTATTTTAGAGACACAGTCTTCACATTGAGTTAACTTGCAGGAATAAGACGGAGCTAGAGTGTAATGAAGGAAAAGGCAGCACATCCTTCAGCGTCTAACTCCTTCCCAAGGAGCCATGGATACCCTGGAAAGATCTATGTCACTGACCCTGGCTCCTGCTGAAACTGTGAAGAGCTCAATTTTCATACTGCCCTGCAAGACTGCAGAAATTGCAATTTCTAAAAGACCCCGTCAGGGTTTTTTTTTTTTTTTTTTTTTTTGGTGGTATCTACACGTACATCTTGATTGCAAGATGCAAACCAATTTCAAAAACATTTGAATGTGAGAAGATGTCTGCCTTGGAACTGATAGCAAAGAGTGTACGATATGGAACAACTGCTTCCTGTTGAAGTATACTGCTGTGCGCTAGGAATGCCAACCATTTTCCAGTTTGAAAATTCAGATAATAACTATATAAGATGACACAGACGCAGATGTCAGAATCCTGTGACATTTTTCTGTATTTATTTTGAAAGATCAAGGGGCTGGGTTTAAAATGCCTTATTTTAGTGGTCTGTCTGACCCTTGATTCTGGTTCAGGTCATGATCTCGGGGTCCTGAGATTGAGCCCTATATCAGGCTCCACGTTCCAAGAGGAGTCTGCTTGAGATTCTCTCTCCCTTTGTCCCTTCCTCACACTCTTCCTTTCTCTTTCTCTCTAAAATGAATCAATAAATACTTAAGTAATATGCCTTATTTCAGTGTGTCCATTTGTTTCCTTTTCTCACTGGTGCAGACTTCATCTTGTATGAATAACCAACAGCAAATGGAAGTTTTTGTATTTTCAAGTGTATTTTATTTGGGGGGTGGGTGGGTATAGCAGTTAAAAAAAATGTTCACACTCCTTTTCTTGGTTTACTGAGCCTTACCTGATTTGGCCTTTGCATAACCACCTCATCTGGTGTTTTTTCCCTCCAACTTGCCAGCCACCCTGGTCTCCCTCTTGATGCTCCATCGTGCCAAACTTGTTTGTGCCTTCGGGCCTTTGCACGGCTGCCTTCTTGTTATTCAGACTTCAGTTGACAGGTCAGCACCTCAGAAAGAGATGCCTGCTGCTCTCAACCCAGAGAGGCTGCTCAGCACCTCTTGCCTCACCATATTTTATTTTTCCATGTGAGATGAAGAACACAGGTATCTGAAGCTCCATTGTGTGTGTTCAAATTCCTTACTACTTGTGTGAGCCTTTGAGTGGCAAGGACCTCCATTTCCTTCTCTGTAAATTGCAGATGATGATGATATCTACCTCATAAGGTTATTGGGAGCACAGCAAATGCCAAGCACTGTGTGTGTGTGTGTGTGTGTGTGTGTGTGTGTGTGTGTACACCTTTGTGTAATCTATGGTTCATGAGCTATTTTCCACACCTGAAGTCTCTTAAGTTCCACAAAAACAAGGACCTTCTTATGCCCTGTTCAATCCTCTTTCCCCAGGGCTGAGAATAATGCCAGGATGTAGTAGGCATAACTACTTATTAGATTAAACTGTATACGTTTTTATAAATAAGTTCACAAACAAACTGACCACTAAATACATGGCCACATATGAACAGCAAGATCTATCAGGATAATGAAAACTAGAATTGCACCACTGCAATTTCTGGGAAGCTACTTTCTCAGGTACCTGGTTTTCAAGGCAATGATTTCAACTAGAATGTGTTATTTGTTTCGAAAATGAAGAGCTGGAAACCACGTAGATCTGGATAGCGGCCCTCTCAAGCTTAACCTAATCCCAGGGGACCCTGTGGTGCTCGGCAAAAGCTTCCAGATGTGGCTTGTTTGCGAAATACAAAAGCACAGTGTCTCAAAGAGAGACTGGATTGCTTGATGACTCTGCAAAAGTCAGTTAAGCCTACAGAGGTAGACAGTTGAACCATTTTTTCTTTTAAGTGATGCTTTGAAACAGAGAGCAAGACACCATGTCAGGAACTTGACCAGTTTGCTGGGAACTAGCTGCTGCATCTGACCTAATGTTCAGCAGCACCCGTTCTCAGTGATTGGATTATGCAGATTTATGGTTAAATTTTTTTTTTTACCATTTAATTAGTGGTTATCATGATGTTTATGTTCACATGCGAGTTCCCAGTCTTTAAATGTGACATTTGGTTTATTGCACATTAGTTTCAGAACTAAGCCTGAAAAGGACCTCGAAGTCTCTAGAGGCCAGAACAACACATCTGTTTATACCTGCATCTGTGCTACAGGACCCACAACACCAAAAACAGGTGACATTCAGGGGACACCAAGCAAGAAAACATTCAGAAGTATTTATTCTGGCAAAAGATAGAGGGTTTGTAAATTCTATCTTGAAAAGATTTGTCCCAATGCTTAATGCATCACCATTTTATCTTCCTTAAGATTTTATTTTCCTGAACTCATATTCTCACTGTGGATCACATCTGAGCATCTCACTGCATGGCATCATCCTTCTTTCACAGTAAAATTTTTTTTTTAAAGATTTTGTTTATTCATGAGAGACACACAGAGAGAGAGAGGTAGAGACACAGGCAGAGAGAGAAGCAGGCTCCATGCAGGGAGCCTGACGTAGGACTCTATCCCAGGTCTCCAGGATCAGGCCCTGGGCTAAGGGCGGAGCTAAACCACTGAGCCACCCAGGCTGCCCTAAAATTTGGTTTTGATGCCTCAAAATTCTATCTCTAATTTATTGGAAGTTTTATACAATAGTAATTCTCATATTATTTCCATATTAGTCTTTAAATAAAATAATTACCAGGACACCTGGGTGGCTCAGTGAGTTAAGCACCCGCCTTCTGCTCAGGTCATGATCTTGGGGTCCTGGGATCAAGCCCCATGTTGGGCTCAGCACGTAAAATCTGTTTGAGATTCTCTCTTTCCCTCTTCCTCTGCCTCTTCCCCATTTTTTTTCTCTCTCGCTCTCTTTCTTTCTCTCTTTTCAATAAATAAACAAAATCTTAAAAAAAAAAAAAGAAAGAAAGAAACCTCAGGCAGAAAAGAAGAGTGTTATTTTATGGGCCCTCTTCAGATCCCAAGCCCCAAGCTTAGGGATATCCAATAACTTGCTCAAGTCCATACAGCTAGAAATAGAGAAGGATCAGAAATTAATCGAGCCTGTCTGGAGCATTCCTCCAGCATTCCTTCTGCTTTTTCACTTGGGCATACCACTCAAGGGCAAGGGCACCATCGCCATCAGAGATGACAAAGCATGAAACAATATCAAGGCTAATGTGAAGCTGCAATTTACTTAATAAATTCTTTCAGAAACTTAGAAAATTATTAAACAAACTGGAAAAAATCAGAAGATACTGATCCTGGTAAAAGGCAGGGTGGAGCTGGGCTGGGAGAGGAAGGAAAGACTTGGTATCTATCTTCTCTTAACACCTCTATCATTCATTGCACATAAATAGAGAGAAGCTGCTCACGGATGCCTCCCCAGGGCCTGACACCAGCCTGATAAATAAGTGTTGAATGGGTGCATGCCAGTGTTTGCTGGAAGAGAAGAAAGAAAGTGGGCAAGTTGTCTCCTTCAATTTCTTTTCCTTTTGCTTCCACTGCCACTGATTCTGTTTCTCCTCTTCTTCCCCCTCTTCTTGCTGTGCCCCACCTCCCCTCCCTCTCCTCTTTCTTCCACATTTCTAAATAATTTTAACATATTGGGGGCCAAAACATTTGGGAATATTTTACCTCAAATACATTTCAGGTCAAGAGGGTGGGGAAAAAATGTCAAGTTTCCAGATTGCTCAGAATTATGCTATTATGCCTACCAGGTTAAATTTAAAAGGTCTTCTCTCAGTAAATCTGCCCTTTTAATTGTCTAAATTTAAAGAATATTTCTAAATTCTTTGTTACTCACTTTTTCCCTAACAACCAACTTTATACCCTGATTTAGTAGCATTTGCAAAGCACAATAATGTCCTGCCTCTCCCTCTTTCTGACCCAGTAACAGTCATAATGAAGACAAGACTAACAAAGACCTGGTGCCTATTACCGAGCACTGTGCACTGGCTCATCTATAGCATTTCTTCTTTTGTTACACGTTATTTGCAGACTGTCAAATGCATAGATCAGGAGAAAAGTCCCTGAAGGGATGTGGAATCTGCAAGCAGAAGTGTGGTCCCAGCTCACAGTGGCCTGGCTGTGTAACTTTGGACTATTTCCTGAAGCAATCCATGCCCAAATTCTTTCATCTTCAATATAGGAGGATGAACATAGTTACCTTTAAGGTCACTTTGAAGAATCTGGACCTTCAAGGTCACTTTCCTTCTGAAATACTCTGATTCTACCACTGTTCTCTGTTCTCATTTTCTCACAAAATTTGTATGATCTTTACACCTTCTTACAATGTAAGGTACTAAACAATCTTCCATTTTCTTCTCATGCAGATGCTTCCCAATTCATTTAACAACCTTATGTTCATGATTAGAATTTTCCATTTTGTCTTTCTGGTAGTTATAATTTCCTCTGATCAGTCTTTAGGATTTTCAATTTTGCTCTAATCACTGGAAAAAGTACATAAAGGTATGTGTATTGGTTTCCTACTGCTCTGGTAACAAATTATACCACAAACTTAGTGGCTTAAAACAACACAAATTTATTATCTCTCAGTTGTAGGGGTCAGAAGCTTGTTGTAGGAATCAGTTTCACTAGGCTAATATCAACGTGTCAGCAGAGCTGGTTTCCTCTGGAAACTCTGGAGGAAAAGCCATTTCTTTGCCTTTTGGCCCTCGGGGTCACCTGTATGCCTTGGCTTGTAACCCCTCCCTCACATCACCCATGTCTGCACATCCTCTGTGTGGTCACATCTCCCTCAGCCTCCCTCTTAAAGGACCCTGGAGATTACGGTTAGGGTCCATCCAGATAATCCAGGATAATTTCCCCCTCTCAAAATCTCTAATTTAAACGTAGCTGCAAACTCCCTTTGCCATACAAAGTAACAATCACAGGTTCCAGAATTAGGTTACAGACATCTGTACGGATCATTATTCAGTCTACCAGAGTATGCTGCTCCCATCATTCTGGGCAGAGTTCTTATTTTAAAAAGCCTTACTTAGTTTACCTGATAACCTACATCAAAACTAAGTGCTTTACACGATTTTCAAAAGTATTGTGTGTGTTACTAGTCCTGTTATTCATACAGCTAAATCCTAACCTCCAAGGTGATGATGTTAGGAGGTCCAGTCTTTGGGAGGTAATTAGGTCATGAGGACAGAATCCTCATAAATAGGATTAGTGTCTTTACAAAAGAGGCCAAAGAAAGTTCTCCTGCCGCTTCTGCCATATGAGGACACAAAGGAA